>NW_025423311.1:274448-518415 GCF_020497125.1 Mauremys mutica
GCTGCCTTAAGACACACAGAAAACAATCTTTATTGCCATAGACTTTCACTCTTTCTTTGCTTTAACCCCTAGGAATGTACCTTTTGGACAATCAAAGTAGTTGCTCCATTCCTATGGATCCCAAATCAGAATTCAACATATATATTTTATACTAATAACATTTTATCAAAGTATTAATGAAATGTTAACTTGCTAACTTGAGACCATGGGTGGAGACATTATCTAATCTGTTAATCATTGGCTAATGTGCTTATCCTGTCTTGCAAAACCTGTCCCGGGGTGTGGAACTGCCTGGCCTGTCACTTTCCCCCGCCCGTGGAAAATCTATATATTCTATTGGAATTAATTAATTAACAGTGTCTCTGAGCCTAATAAGCCCACTCCGCCAGCACTGTGTGTAATAAAGTCCTATTCTTGACCTCTACACGATGGAGATTTGTGTCCTTCACAGACACCTGCTGAATAAAGAGGAGATTAAGTATCCAGCTTGGCTGAATGTGTCTCCTCTCCCCACAGCTTGGTGATCTTTTGAGGAAATGGAGAAGACTGCCTTTGCCTAGCTGTACATCGCTTGCAAAAGAAACAGGTCTTTTTGGTGACAAGTGTTGAAAGGAGCCATTAGACAAATGTGGAGACAGGAAAAATGTCCCCCAATTGAACTGGCATCTGTGGATGCTGAAGCCACAACACAGAGCGCTAAACACTATATGAGAATGGGTGGTGTCAGAAGAGTCTCTACCAAAGCCTTTTCCCACCAGCAGGGGCCTCTCTGTGCACAGAACTCCTGGTAGCATGATGGCTGCAGGCAGTGGAGAACTCCATTTTGGCATCTCTTTTGTGGTGAACATCTGCAGTGGCTATTAAAAGGTCTCTAGATAGTGATCTTTGTGAAGAGCTGGCTGAAGAACCTTCCTACTAATCAGGAGAGCCTGGCTTGGCCCGACAGTTCTTCCCTGCCGAACCTAGTGTGTCTGTTGGCTCCTTTTTTTTGTATCTCTTTTCAGAAAAAGAAAAGATCTGTCAGCAGAATCCTTCTAAGTGCTTGTTCAAGACAGAGAGAGCCTTCCTTGCGGCTAAGTCTTGGTGCCATGGGGCATGCCTCACCACAGCACCTCCTGCTGACCATCCTAGCAATTAGCTCTGGTTCACCGGTGCACCTTCATCTAGTAGCATCTGGCCATCATCTGTTCTATCATTAGGACCCATGTTGCTCTCAGGACTTCAGTGTCCTCTTATGGACACAGCCCTCTGGCTGTGCCCCACTCAGTTCTCTCCCCCCTGCTGGGTGAGGGGGGGGATGTCCTCTACCCAGACACTTGCCTCAGTGGCCGGCTGCAGTCCAGGGTGTAGCCACCTGTGTCAGTGGATACTGAGGCAAAAGGTGTGAACCTCCAACCCTGCCATCTGTTTCCCTGGACCATTTCCCAACAGACCTAGAACCTTCCTCCACCTTTGTATCAGGGCCTTAGTCTGGCAGTAGTCAGCCAGGAGGTCACTCATGTACCCCTTACCCCAGCACTACTCTGATCATGGTGCTCTCCCGGCTCCTTCCTGGCAGCCAATCCTCCCTCCTCAAACTCCAAGGAGTGACTAACTCTTGCTGTGCTGAGCAGCTCTTTATATATGGGCTGCTCCAGCAAGCCTTCTCCTGACTGGAGCTGAAGGAAAGGTTACCATGACTCAGAACTGTACCGAGGTTGCTGCGACTGAAACACAGATCACTAACCATTATATGATCACAGTGATGGTGGGAGAGGCACATGTTAGAAGTCCTCTGTCTACTCAGCTGTGGCTTTCTGTGTATAGAGAGCCAGACACCTCAAGATCTGCAAGTCTTGAGGGAAATGGGGAATGTTTGTACTTTAGAATTTGCAGGTGTTGACTTGAACCATCAAATGGAACAGTTGCCAAAACCTTCTTCAGGCAGGCACCATGGCTTAGCTGGCTAAAGCACCTGTCTAGTAAACAGCAGATCCTGGGTTCAACTCCCAGTGGTGCCTTGGTGTATGGCTTTTGTCTCCTCTGCTCACATTTTCCTGTGTCTTCCTAGGAAACAGAAGAGGCCTCCCTTGGTATCCAAGTCATTGCTTGCTAAGGAAAAGGCTTCTTTGGAGAGAAGCATTGGAAACAATCAAATCACAAACCTGGAGTTGATTAAAAGGCTGCTATGACTGGCATTGGCATGGCGGTTGCTTAAACTGCAATTGCTGCAACACGAGAGCCTGCGCCACACATCCTTGTGATTCCCTGGAGATGTTCACACACAGATGTCATGTCACCTTCCTTTTGATTGTCATTGATGAAAAATGGAGCGGTTGGGAGAAAAGTCCCAGGGAGTCGCACCGTGGCTAAGCTGGGTGACTCACCTGCCAGGTAAAGTGGAGATAGGGATGCAGCTCCCAGTGGTGCCTTAACAAATGTGTCTGCTCTTCCCACCTTTTGGTGAATCTTTTGCAGAAACAGAGAGGACTGCCTCTGCCTTGCAATGCAAATGCTTCCAAAAGAAACCAGTTGTTTTTTCTGACAAGTGTCAGAAGGAGGCACATAAGAAATGTGGAGACAAGGAAAAGGTCATCGTAACTCCACTTGCATCCATGGCTCTTGAGGCCAGAATGCAGAGCACTAAGCATTGTATGACCACTGCAAAATCTAAACTTTACACCTTATTACACTAGGCAGTAGTTAGGTCAAGCAATTTTCTCATCCTACTGGATGTTACCTTCCTTAATACATAGAATTCCCCCTAAAACCTGGATTACTGTCCTCAGATGACCTTCATTTTCTCAGGATTCCTGCTGCTTCCAGCATAGGTGGGGGAGGAGAAAGGCAAAAACATGATGCCACAGTCTCCTATTTTATATCCTTAGTTCAAGTGTCTAGAAGACACTTGCCCAGACGTGTCCGGGTGGGCTCTGCTGAGTCACTAGGTTGGGGAATCCTCCTGGTGTGGTCTTGTGCAACTGAGTCATAGACTTGAGCGGTCCCCACAGTGTTGTGTTTGGGCATCCGTCACTGAATTGGAAATCCCTTAATTACAATTCCTCTGCTGATTCATGGCTGTTGAACACCCTCCTCGGCAGGGGTCACTAGCAAAATTATAGCCTATTTCAGTAACAACCATACAGCAAAATGCATAACTTCACACACCCTCATGCTATACATATTTGGACAGAATAACCGATTTCAGCAGATCATGACTTTTCTTATGATAACTTACATGGAATGGTTCGTAGGACATATCACAGCCATATATGAATGATGACTATGTGAGCTACAGGGAGCTATTTTGAAGTACATCATGTCACAAAAGCCTCTAGAGACTGGCCTTTGGGAAGAGCTGGCTGAAGAGCCTTCTGAGTAACTGAGAGATCCAGGCTTGGCCCTGCCAGTTTGTGCTTGCGAACTAAACTTGTCCGTTGGGCTCCCTTTTTTGTGTCTCTTTCACAGAAACAGAGCAGAAGTTCTTGGCCAATCCTTGAAAGTGCTTGTTCAAGACACAGGGAGCCTCTGTGCTGGGGCAGGGGTAGGGGTGCAGGAGGTGGTCGGGGGTGGAGGTGCTTACCTCGGGCAGCACAGCTCCCAAAGTGACTGGCACACACTCCCCTCCGGCAGTGGCTCCTAGGCAGTGGGATACGGGGGCGGGTCAGCTGTGGCGTTTGCATTCAGGGCTGCAGGGATATGCCGGCCACTTCCAGGAGCAGTGTGGCAGGGAGGGAGGGGCAGAGTGGGCAGGGAGCCGCCTTAGCACTGCTGGCACATCTCCGTGTGTCACTTGGGGAGGCATCAGGTCTCTGTGGGCTGCCTGGGGCAGGGGCAGTGGCCGAGGGGGCTCGGGCCACCCCTTTGCCTCCTCTCTCCAGGCTCCCAGCCCATCTTGCTGGCCGACAGGGATTTTAGGGTGCAGCAGCGCAGGGAGCAGGAAGGGCGAACCACAGCAGCTGCCTCCCCCACATGCAGGAAAATGGCTTGACCTGCTGGCCCCACAGACTAAGGCACCAGGCCTCCAGTTTGCCCCATTCGACCCAATGGGTTGATCTTGTGGCCAGAATTATTTGCAGTCGGGATTTCCCCCAACAGTGCCCCACAGGGTCCAGGGTCAGCTCCAGCACAGGCCACACAGGAAGGCTTAATGCTCGAGCTGCAGCACATGCTGGGCAGGCTCTAGGCCGGGCTCCCCATGGCAGGAGAGAAGAAGATGACTCGGCCCCTGGAGGGGCAGGCTGGGGCTTCCTGGATCCCATTTGCTCACAGCCAGCGCCCTGCCCCCACTCCCATGTCATCAATGGCGCCCCCAGGTCAACCAGAATGGAGCAGCGGTTTTCACTGCACCAAGTCCACTTATGGCTTACAGGCAACTCCCAGACCCACCACAGCCCACCATGTTGGCCAGAAAGGAGCCCACTCAGCCTCGCCATTGCTGCTTTTCCTTCCCCCCAGAACCCCGCTTCTCCTGGGCTGCAAGGAGCCATCCCTGGGAAGCCAAGAGGCAGGCACAGGATTCTGCCTCCCAGCAGCCAACCGCACCTCCCCCGGCTTTGCAGAACGAATGGTGATGCTCTACTAACCCCACTTAGCTGCAATGATGTGCTTACTTTCTGCCCTGCCTTCCTCAGCTCGACTTTCCTCTTTTGCCCCATTCCTGCCTCACTTCCTCCTTTGGCAAGTCACGCAGAGGAGGCCAGCAGGAAGAGCCGGCCTCCACCGGCCAACCTCCCAGGGCAGAGGAAGCCAAGCCACAAGCCTCCAAAAGGTGATACGCCGCACTCCTCTACGTTCTCCAGCCTGATGCCAAGGTGCTTTCTCCACTGCTGTCAGCACCCTCTGTCATGCAGGGGTTGGAGTTATCCCAGGGACAGGCCAATAGGAGAAGGAGGAGCATCTTCCTGAACAGCAAGGGGATCTGGCAAAAGGAAGGCAGCATGTTTCTGCCTGGTTTTAGAGCATCAGGGAAAGGATATGATCGGCTGAAAGTCATTTCTCTACCCATAGATGTATACCATTCATGCATATGAAGTCATGAGAATTGTGCAGTGTGGTTGTCACTGTGCTGTGGGGGCGGGGGGGAGTCAGCCAAATATTAGCTCCCCAGTGGCAACAGCAAGGAAAGTAACCAACACCCGGACAGGGTGTCAAACAACCCATCGACAGCCATTGTCCAGCAAGGGAGCTACAATGCAATGACTCACCTGCATGAGGACACCCCAGGGGAATTGCTCAGACTTGCTTGGAGAGATGCAGTGATGCTCACCTGACTCTGAACAGGGGCGGTGGGGGGGGCAAAGCCATGAGGGAAGAAAGAACATGATGATAAAAGGAGAGACATTTGCCAGGCTTTATCTCTCTCTGTCACCTGCATCTACAGACACCCCCACACCAAGCAACTGAAGCGCTGATGAAAGGGGAGAGCCTGGCTGAAAAGCCACCAGCCAGCCTGTGGTGAGAAGCATCTGAGTTTGTAAGGGTACTGAAAGGGTTAAGATCAGCTTAGAATTAAAAGCAATGAGGAGCCCGGTGGCACCTTAAGGACTAACAGATTTATTTGGGCATAAGCGTTCGTGGGTAAAAAGCCCACTTCTTCAGATGCATGGAGTGCAAATTGCAGATAGAGGCCTAAATATAGATTGGAACATGAAGTGACGGGAGTTACCGTACAAGGGGAGAACCAGTGTTGAAGGCTAATTCAGTCAGGGTGGATGTGGTCCTCTCCCCATAATTGATGGGGAGGTGTCAATACCAAGAGAGGGAAAATTGCTTTTGTCGTGAGCCAGCTACTCCCAGTCCTTATTCAAGCTCAAATTAATGGTGTTAAGTTTGCAAATCAATTGTAACTCTGCAATTTCTCTTTGAAGTCTGTTTTTGAAGTTTTTTTGAATGGCTACTTTGAACTGTTGGGTGTGAATGTATAAATGTGCTATTAACTATACAAATACCATATGGTCTTGTGATCTGGATTCCTGGTTTTCACCCAGGCGGCCTGGGTTCAATTCCCAGTGTGGGAACAATGCAGAGCTTTTGTTCAGAGGAGGAGGCAGGAAATGAAAGGAATGGGAAGGGATCCTGCCAGCAGGGGAGTTGGACAGTGTTGGAAGGGGACTCCAGAAGTGGGGGTGGGGCAGTGGTCTGTGGGGAGATGAGGGAAGGATCCCAGCTCTGTGGGAAGTTGACATTCTGGAGAGCAAGGGCCTGGCATGGGGGGTGGGAAGAGTGAGTGTGTCCCTCTAAACTCACCACCAGCAGACTAGGCAGGCTTGGAAGAATTACGTATTTGTTGGTAAATGTCAATTTCTGTGTAAACACACAACCCAATGGCAAAATCTTCCCATCGATGATAATCAAAACTAACAGATGGGCAAAGTAAGAAACATGTTGCTTGAGAACTTATCCTGTTCTAATCCTCTAGGGTTCCCTTTTGCCTTAGGCTCCACCACGTGGGCATTTCATATCCCTCCTCATTTTCACACAGACACACAATTTCCTTTGCACAGATCCATGAACAGCAAAACCTCCCTGTGTCTATTGTCTGAGCCAGGGCATTCGATTCCAATGAAACCTTCTCTCCTGCAATGGTCAGACAGAGGGACACCTTCCCCCTGGCAGTGAGATATTCACTCTCCTCTTCATGCTGCTGTTGTTATTCCATGAGTCATCAAGGACAGAATAAAAAGCTGAGTTTACTCCAGGGTGAGGAAAGAATGGAGCCACCAATGCTCTCAAAAATCTCAGTGCCCAGAGAAAACCTGCCTCTGTTATTGGACTCACAGAGGTGCTGGCAATACAACGGGAAAAGGGACTGTCTGAATTTCCAGGGCAGGGAATGAACAATCTACAGCAACATCATTAACCACAAACACACCCTCATCATGCTCCAGCCAGTAGGGAAATGGGCAGGAATTCTTGCTGTTCAGCCATGGCCACACGTACAGAGCTGCACAGCAGTGAGTGTGCTGGGGAAGCTGGTCTGAGCAAACAATTTGTAATGACCCTTCAGTGAGAACAGAACCAGAGTGTAGAAAGGCCCCTCTGTTAAGTGGTTGTGGCTGAGGCCTTAGGTAGCTGGGCTAGAAAACCATGGGTGCCTTTCTGTGAAGGTTTGATCCTTGCCAGCTAGGCAAGGCTGGTGTGTGGTGTCTCCACGGCTGTACTTCCAGGGTCTGATCACCCACGGTGCCATAGGGAGCCAAGCCTAGACATATTCAGAGGCTAAGGCCAGGTCAATGTTTCAAACAGTGAGTCTAGGCTGCTGCAGCTCAGTAATGGAGATGCTCTGTGCCACGGTTTCTCAAACGTCCTTTCACTGCAACCTCCTTCTGCCAAAATAACTTAATACATAGCCCTGGAAAGAGGGACCAAGCCCCTCCACTCGGGGGGAGGGAAGTGCCAAAGACTGAGTCCCAGTGGGGGGAGGGCAAAACCAAAGCCTGAGGGATTCAGCCCTGGGTGGGGGGGGCTCAGACTTTTGGCTTCAGCCCCAGGAACCAACAAGTCTAATGCCAGCCCTGGTGACCCCATTAAAACAGGCTCACGACCCACTTTGTGGTCCGGACCCACAGCTTGAGAACCACTGCTCCATGCTGAGGGGGGAGAGTTTTCCCGTTGGTGTAGTCAATCCACTTCCCCAGGAGGTGGCAGCTCTGTCATGGGGAGAAGCTATATCAGTGGGGGTGCAAGCTGTGGTGTTTACCACATTTAAGAAGTTTAATCAAACCCCATTTTTAAAACCACCTGTGGTCTGGGAATGGCAAAGGAGCTCGATGAAGCAGGGTCTGTCCTTCAAAGTCCTGGAGATCACGATTCCGTATTCCTGTTGGAATGGGGGTACAGCTCAGGGGTAGAGTGTTTGATTGCAGATTAAGTGGTCTTTTGTTCAAAACCAGGTGCCCTCTTAAAGAAAAGAAAAACATTTCCATTCTCCATTATGTTGAGGAGCTCCACCATATGAGGATGCTTGAAATGAATGTGAACACTCAACATTTTGCTGTCCAAATGCATAAAAACCTAGCAAACCTGTCCATCTGCTGAAATCAGTTCCAATCCTCTAAGTGTTTAGTTTATGTTTTCATCAGTTAAACAAAGGTATCATTCCCTGAAGCAGAGCACAAGTTTGAAATACAGGCAGCATAGAGCTAATATTCATAATGTCAACTACAAAAAAACGATACACATCTAGAGATAGCATCATTATAATCAGCCAATCAGAACCTCTCCATAGACCCCTTACACGACCACTTCTCTGTAATATTGGCTGCAAATATAGAACAGTGGTCACAACGGTGAGCTATACAGTTACACATTATGTCAATAACGTCACAGGAGATGACATGGCATCAGTGAGACTGATACTGGAATACTGCCTCCAGTTTTGGTGTCCTCGTTTGAAAAAGATGTTGTGAAATTGGAGCTGGGGCAGCAAAGAGCCACCTAATGTTCTGAGGACTGGAAAAAATACCTTCTAGGGAGCTATTGAAAGAGCTCAACCTGTTTAGCTGATCAAAAGAAGATTGAAAGGTGACTTCACTGAAGTTTTGAAGTGCCTTAATGGAGAGATAAGATTGGGTATTAAAGGGCTCTTGAATTGAGCAGAGAAAGGCATAACAAGAGCCAATGGCTGGAAGGTGAAAAGAGACAAATTCATATTACAACTAAGGCACAAAAATTCAACAGCGAGGATGATTCACCACAGGAACAAGCTACCAAGGAAAGTGGTGGATTCTCCATCTCCTGATGTCATTTCATGAAGACTAGATGCCTTTCTGGAATGTGTTTGCCTCAAAAGTAGCTCTTGTGTCCTACAGGAGGCCTGTGATATGCAGGGGGTCAGATTAGATGCTCTAATGGTCTCTTCTGGCCATAAAGTTGACTAATTTCTGAAAAACTGAGTGTAGCATTGGGAGCAGCGTCTGATGTTTCCCTGTCTAGCCGGCTTGCTGCCTAGAACGAACGCTCCTTGAGTGGGGTGATCCCCAGGGAGCAGCTCAAACCTGCAAAGTGCCTGGCCAGGGGCAGGACATTAGCCCAGCAAGGGAGGGGTGCGGCAGTGACATCACAAAGGCCTTTGGCAGGACCTCAGCCTATTGGTCCAAGGTGGTGGGGAGGTGGTGACCTCACAGAGAGATGCTGACATCAGCCAGGCAGGACAGGGGCGAGGGGCCAGGGAAACCTCAGAGACCCCTGTGGTTTTGCTCCAGCAAGTCTCCTTCTCCAGGTCTCTCTTTGAGGACTGAGAGAGTATTCGGGTTCACGGACGTGAGCGCCAGGAGGAACCTCTTTCGAGTTTTCTCCTTCCCTTTCAGTGATTTTACTAGAAAACAGCCGTCCCTGTTTAGAAGGTAAGAGCCTCCTGGAGGTTTGAAACCTGTTCAGTCTGATCCATCTGGTGACAGTTGAATTCTAGGCATGGAAAACACGAGCTTAAGGAGGCAGAATTTTATTCTGCACCTGGGATTTTGTCCCTTTGAATCACTGGGGACATTGGGGTTTGTCCTTTTTGTTTCACCTTTTGTCCTTTCTCCTGTTCCCCTCTCAACACCGGGAGAGGGGGGTGTGTTGCGGGAGAGTGCTCAAAATGTGGGGCTGAACTAGTGCTCGGGCAGTGATCCCCACCAGTGACCTGGGTCAACCTTTGGGCTCCCTGGTGAGAACCCTCAGCCTCCCGTCCTCAGTCTCTACCCTGATTGGCTGAGCAGGGAGTTATTGACAGGGAGGAGACTCAGGTCCTTGTTGTTCTCTTTTAAGACCAAGGAAATAAGTCAGAACCAGTTCTATGTTTGATGAATTTTGCTGCTTCTGGGCCAAAGCCGCCTACTCCTTGGGCACATTTGTTCCCCATTCACAGCGCCACCCCCCTCTCCATTCACAGCAAGGTGCAGCATGAGGTTTCAGCTACCATACTCCCTCCCCCTCCCTTTCCTGTTGATAGCAGCCAAGGGAATGCTGGGAAATTTGGTTCTTTCCCTGCTCCAGGGCTGGCTCTATAGGCAGGGAGCTAACCAAGGAACTACAGCTCTCAGGGCTCCCTGTTGGTTCTCCGCTCCCAGGCTCGATCCCTGCCGGCTGCCGCCCCTGCAAATGGGCTGCTCCAGGCACCTGCTTGCTTTACTGGTGCCTAGAGCCACCCTGACCCTGTGCCCCTGCCCGGAGCCTGCATCCAGCACCCAAACTCCATTCTAGAGCCTGCACCTGACTCCATCCCAGAGCGCAACCTCTCAACCATCCTACACTCCAATCCCCTGCCCCAATCCAGGGCCTGCACCCCAGACCTCCTCCCCCAACCCAAACTCCCTTGCAGAGCCTTAGGCAAGTGTGGGGAAGAGTTCGGGGGGGGGGCAGGCTCTCAGTGGTCTGGGCACCACCAAAACTTCTACAAACCTGCTGCCACTGATACTTGGGGCAGGGTGAGGAGGCGAGCGGCGAGTCGGTGGATGGAGGGGGGGGCGCCATTTTCAGTATTTTAATGTTTGGTACTGCAGTGATCGACTGCTGTGTGCAGTAATATAGTGACCCCTGGGGGGTCCATACTCGGGGGGGGGGGTGAGGAGGTCAGCTGCGAGTCGGCGGATGGAGAGGGGCAAATCTCTCAGATTCAAAATCTGGGACAGTGTCTGTTGGTCCTTTTTGCTGCTTTTCTCTGGGCTGGGGGTTGTCCCAGTGCTGCACAGAGGGGTTCCCACAGGAAGGTGCTTGCTCCTAACCCCCGAGGCCGTCAGTGTGTCGGCTCTTCTCTAGCCAGCCCACTTGCCAAGTCTGATTGGCCTTGGTCGGGCTCCCAGCCCCTCTCCAAGGGGTGCAGCTGTCTGGAGGTGCTGCCTTCCTCAGTCCCACCTCATTCACTCCACAGGGCAACTGATTACAAAGTGGGGGGAAGATCTTATTCTACTTCTAGCAAAAAGACATTTTTCTATTACCTTAATTACACTACCTTAGGGGCCCCCTATAACATATTACCAAGGTTCAATACAAAGTCATAGGCAAGTTATACAAAAATGCATAATGCAGAGATTTATCTACAACTGCACTGAGTGACTGCTGGGTGCAGTAATATGGTGACCCCTGGGTCTTTGAATGAGGCTTTATACTGGGGGGCGGGCGAGTCGGAGGCGAGCGGGTGGGCAAGTGGCAGGTGGGCACAGAGGGGAGCAGTGAGCCAGCAGGGGCTCAAGGGGCAGGGATGGGGGTTTCTGGCCGGGGAGGGAGGAGGTGAAAGGAGGCGAGTGGTGGGTGGGGGACTGACTAGGAGGAACGCAGCAGGCCAGCGGGGAGCTAGGGGTTGAAGAGGGGTGTGATGATGGGGACGAGCGGGGAGGGGGCAGGTCCTATTTTACTGCTGTGATCTGGTCACCCTATGGGGGCCATTTCTTCCCCCTCCCCCCAACCTTCCTTTTTGGCCCACACCTGTTTCAGTGGGGCGGCGCTGGGGAAGGAGGGTTTGTTTCTTTGGGGCGGGCGGTGCTGGGGACATTGTTTCCACAGGGCTGGGCAGCGCTGGGGAGGTGTTTCAAGGGGGCTGGGTGGCACAGTGGGGGGAGGCACTTTTATATTCTTGCTTTGAGTGCAAAAATAGCTAGTTACAGCTCTGGGACCCCCTATTGCGCTAGGTGCTGTACAATCCCTGGCCAACACTAGGACACCCAGGGGGTTCCCCTCAATCTCCCTGAGCCTCTGCAGCCCAACTTCTTCTAACTCCATCTGGATCACACACACACACACCCCGGCAAAAAAACAAACCAAACTGGGCGGGGCAGCTCCTGGGGGCGGGGCTTTGGCACAGATCGGGGGCGGGGCAGCTCCTGGGGGCGGGGCTCTGGCACAGCCTGGGGGCGGGCAGCTCCTGGGGGCGGGGCTCTGGCACAGAGCAGGGGCGGGGCAGCTCCTGGGGGCGGGGCTCTGGCACAGCCTAGAGGCGGGGCAGCTCCTGGGGGCGGGGCTTTGGCAGAGATGGGGCTAGTTCCCACCTCAGAAAGTCCTTGGCCCGGTGAGTGTGGCAGCTGCAGCCTGGGTTGGGCTTGAAGGAGCCAGGAAGGGGCTGGAGCAGTGGCCAGAGGCTGCAGGCACCAGGGGCCAGAGGGATCCCAGGGGCAGCCCTGGGGGGGCAGAAGAGAGACTCCACACACAGGTCCCAGAAGCTGAGGGTCTCGCAGCCCCTGGGGATCTGCTCTTGGGTGGGGTCTGGACAGCGATGGAGCCCCTGCCTCATGCTGCCTCAGGTGTAGTGTGAGAAACTGCTGCGTGTAGGAATTTGCTACTTATGGTGCACTGAGCATGCTCAGTAAATCTGCTGAAGCCACTTCCCTTCACCCTGCCCTTTCTCAGAATCAGATTCTGCAGATTGCTATTTACAGGGTGTCATAAATGTATAGCTACGGGCAGTGATGAGCTGCCAAAATGCTAACAACCGGTTCCCTCCTCCTCACCCCATGAGGGGTCATGCCCCCCCCCGGGACTCCTGCCCCTTCCAACCCCCCCATGTTCCTTGACAGCCCCCACCCCAGGACCCGTGCCCTATCCACCCCCTTCCCTGTCCCGACTGCCCCTTGGCACCCCATCCAACCCCTTCTCTGATTCCTGATGGCACCCTGGGACCCCTACCCCATCCAACCACCCCTTCTCTCTGTCCCCTGACTGTCCCTGGAATCCCTACCCCTAACTGCCCCATCCAACCCCTGCTCCTTTCTGACTGCCTCCCCGCCGCTTGCCCCGTTCAATCCCTCTGTTCCCTGCCCTCTGACCGCTCTGACACTAATCCATTCCCCCCCACAACTCCCCTGCCCTCTATCCAACACACCCTCCCTGTTCCCTTACCGTCCTACCTGGACCCAGGGCCAACCCCGGGGGCCGGGCAGGCAGGAGCCGCGCCGCCCGGCTGGACCCGGGGGCCGGGCAGGCAGGCAGGAGCCGCCCCCCCCCGCTGGACCCGGACCCGGGGGCCGGGCAGGCAGGAGCCGCGCGCCCCCCACGGCTGGACCCGACCCGGGCAGGCAGGAGCCGCGTGCCCCCCACGGCTGGACCCGGTCCCGGGCAGGCCGGTGCTGCGCCCCCCCCCCCCCCCCAGCTGGACCCGGACCCGGGCAGGCAGGAGCCGCGCGCCCCCCCAGCTGGACCCGACCCGGGCAGGCAGGAGCCGCGCCCCCCCCCCCCAGCTGGACCCGGACCCGGGCCGGCAGGAGCCGCGCGCCCCCCCTGGCTGGACCCTGACCCGGGCCGGCAGGAGCCGCGCCCCCCCCCGGCTGGACCCGACCCGGGCAGGCAGGAGCCGCGCCCCCGCCCCCGCTGGACCCGACCCGGGCCGGCCGGAGCCGCGCGCCCCCCCCGGCGGGCCCGACCCGGGCAGGCAGGATCCGCGCCGCCCCCCCCCGGCTGGACCCGACCCGGGCAGGCAGGAGCCCCCCCCCCCCCCCCCGCTGGACCCGACCCCGGCAGGCAGGCAGGCAGGAGCCGCGCCCCCGCCCCCGCTGGACCCGACCCGGGCAGGCCGGAGCCGCGCCCCCCCCCGGCTGGACCCGACCCGGGCAGGCAGGATCCGCGCCGCCCCCCCCGGCTGGACCCGACCCGGGCAGGCAGGAGCCGCCCCCCCCCCCCGCTGGACCCGACCCCGGCAGGCAGGAGCCGCGCCGCCCATCCCCAGGGTCTGGCCGCGACCTCACCGGGCGGCGCAGCGCCTGGAGCCCTCCCCTCCCGCTGGCATCCCCGCTCCCCGCCCCAGCTCAAGCTCACCTGCAGGAAGCCGCTGCTTTCTTCTCAGCCCTCCCAGGCTTCCCGCGCGAACAGCTGATTCGTGGGAAGCCTGGGAGGGGGAGGAGAAGCCAGGAGCTTCTGAAGAGGAGGCGGAGTGAGGTGAGCTGGGGCTGGGGGAAGGGCAGGGAGCTGCTACAGCTTTTCTTAAATTTAAAAGCCCTTTTGGAACTAGTTGTCCCTCCGGGAACAACCGGTTCTAAAGGGGGCTTCTGAATTTAACAACCGGTTCGCGTGATCCGGTGCGAACCGGCTGCAGCTCACCACTGGCTACGGGTAGCATAAAATACCCTGTAAAGGGTTAAAAAGCTCAGATAACCTGGTTGGCACATGACCCAAAGGACCAATAAGGGAAGAAAATACTTTCAAATCTGTGGGGGAAGGTTTTTGTTTTCGTGTTCCTTTGTTCTCTCTGGGTCAGCGAGGAACCAGGGCATGGAAAATACATCTCCCTAAGCACATGGCATAGAAAAACCTTAGAGTTCTGTCCATAGGCAGGTCCTTGCATAGCTTGCTGAGTCACAAGGCATATCTGCCTTTTCTCAGTGGGTCTATTGTAGAGCTGATGGTCTGTAATGGGCCATCAAGCAGGCTAGGCAGAACTGACACCAACTTGTCTGGCTGGGGTGTTCCCTGGAAGCAGAGCACAAGTTTGAAATACAGGCAGCATAGAGCCAATATTCATAACATCAACTACAAAAATGATACACAGTTAGAGATAGCATAATTATAATCAGTCAGTCAGAACCGCTCCATAGACCCCTTACACAACAGCCTTTCTACAATATTGGCTGCGAATATAAAACAGTGGTCGCAACGGTGATCTATACAGTTACAGATTATGTCAATAACGTCACAGGAGGTGACACGGCATCAATGAAATTGGAGCTGGGGCAGCAAAGAGCCACCAGATGTTCTGAGGGCTGGAGAAAAATGCCTTCTAGGGAGCTATTGAAAGAGCTCAACCTGTTTAGCTTATCAAAAGAAGATTGAAAGGTGACTTCATTGAAATGCTGAAGTGCCTTAATGGAGAGAAAGGATTGGGTATTAAAGGGCTCTTGAATCGAGCAGAGAAAGGCATAACAAGACCCAATGGCTGGAAGGTGAAAAGAGACAAATTCATATTACAACTAAGGCACAAATATTCAACAGCGAGGATGATTCATCACAGGAACAAATTACCAAGGAAAGTGATGGATTTTCCATCTCCTGATGTCATTTCATGAAGATTAGATGCCTTTCTGGAATGTAAAAGCAGCAAAGAATCCTGTGGCACCTTTTAGACTAACAGACGTTTTGCAGCATGAGCTTTCGTGGGTGAATACCACAGGATTCTTTGCTGCTTTTACAGATCCAGACTAACACGGCTACCCCTCTGATACTTTCTGGAATGTGTTTGCCCCAAAAGTAGCTATGGTGTCCTACAGGAGGCCTGTGATATGCAGGGGGTCAGATTAGATGCTCTAATGGTCTCTTCTGGCCATAAAGTCGACTCATTTCTGAAAAACTGAGTGTAGCATTGGGAGCAGTGTCTGATGTTTCCCTGTCTAGCCGGCTTGCTGCCTAGAACGAACGCTCCTTGAGTGGGGTGATCCACAGGGAGTAGCTCAAACCTCCAAAGTGCCTGGCCAGGGGCAGGACATTAGCCCAGCAAGGGAGGGGTGTGGCAGTGACATCACAAAGGTCTTTTGCAGGACCTCAGCCTATTGGTCCAAGGTGGTGGGGAGGTGGTGACCTCACAGAGAGATGCTGACATCAGCCAGGCAGGACAGTGGCGAGGGGCCAGGGAAACCTCAGAGACCCCTGTGGCTTTGCTCCAGCAAGTCTCCTTCTCCAGGTCTCTCTTTGAGGACTGAGAGAGTATTCGGGTTCACGGACGTGAGCGCCAGGAGGAACCTCTTTTGAGTTTTCTCCTTCCCTTTTAGTGATTTTACTAGAAAACAGCCGTCCCTGTTTAGAAGGTAAGAGCCTCCTGGAGGTTTGAAACCTGTTCAGTTTGATCCATCTGGTGACAGTTGAATTCTAGGCATGGAAAACATGAGCTTAAAGAGGCAGAATTTTATTCCACACCTGGGATTTTGTCCCTTAGAATCACTGGGGACACAAGGGTTTGTCCTTTTTGTTTCACTTTTTCCTCCATCCCTCCCTCCTTTCTCTTTGTCTCTTGCTTCTTTTATCCTTTCTCCTGTTCCTCTCCCAACACCAGGAGGGGTGTGTGCGCGTGTGCTCGGCAGCTCCCACTGTGGGAGGTCCACCCAAAAATGTGGGGCTGAAATAGTGCTCAGGCTGTCAGGGCCAGATTAACCTTCTGTGGGTCCTGGCACCAAACATATCTGTGGGCCCCTATATAGTCACTGTGGGCTCTGAGTGTGGGCCTGGTGGGGCAGTGCCATTGGTGCCATAGCATACCCGGTACTGAACCTCAGAGACATTTTTCATTTTGATCACACACCCCTACATGACTGTACGCATTGCCATACACAGCTCCCTCAGCCCCCGGGTTTTCTCATTGAGCTGTACAGCCATGTGGGTTTACCAGTGTCCACAGTGAGCAGAACTTTCATAGTGACCAAGGAAACTCCCCACAGATTTATCTCCTTCCTCATTCAGTCCTTCTCTAGCCATGTCTCCAGTACCCGCCACGTCACCAGTCACGGCATGTGGTCCTAGTCTCAGCTCAGAGTTCTAAAGCCAGCAGATACCTGATCAGTTCTGACAGATCCCCCCCTCAGCCCCCATCCTGCCATGTGAGCCAGCCACCTGCAAACACCATCTCCCCAAAGTCAGGACTTAGCCCTTGGGAATCTGAAGCCACCAGCCTCTCTCCCTCTGCTCCCATCTACATGCTAGTCTGCTACCTGGTCACCACCACCTCTCCCCATGCTTGTTTCCTTTCCACTTTGGACATGCTCCCACCCAGCTGGAAGCTCCCTCTGCCAGCCTGACCTGCTCCCTCTTTCCCTGCTCCCCCTGACATCCCTGTCCTACTGGTGACCTCTGTTCCTTGAGGTGAACTCCAGTGTCTTTAGCTGCTCTAGCTTAATGGCCCCAGTAGTAACAGAGCCACCTGCAGCTTCTCTGGCTACAGCCATGGGGCCAGTTCCCAGAGGCCAGCCTTAGCCAGCTGCAGCTACTAGCCGCAGGAGGGGTGGCAATGCCAGGGCTGAGCCTGCTTGAACCTTGCAACGGCTGCACTAGGGACTCTAAATCCTCAGCGCTGGCCCTAGGCAGCTGCAGACTCTGCGGTTAGGCACTTCCCTCCTCTAGGCCATGGCTTTAAATACCTGCGATTCCCATCACCTGCAGCAGAGGCCACCAATTCCCACGCCCCCCTCAGCCAGCACCTAGTCGTGCAGAAAGTGCAGCCTGAGTGATTGTGGAGGCTGGGATGGCAGGAGGTTCCCGTCCCTGAGCAGCAGCTCTGCAACAAGCTCACGTGCTTCCCACTTGGGACATTAGCCGTTACTGACAAGGCTTGTGCGTGTGCTTTTTTTTATCGCTTTGTTAGGTGTGAGAAGTATGAACTGTTCAATAGGTTCAATTAGTTGGTTAATAAGATGTTTATGAAGTAAATCACTGGCTTTAAAGTAAGATCCAATCTGGAGCATATGAACTATTGACCCCTGGACTCCATCTCTGAGGGGGGACTTGTTTACCATCAGGACACAGGCTCAAACCAGTCCAAACCGGTTTTTCCCGCCAAAACCAGCCCTCAGCGTTCCATCTCCTCAGCACTTTTCCTGCCACACAAGTGATATAAGGACGTGCTCAGCGCCTGCGCGGGGCCATCCCCCCCAGTGACGGCCCGGCCACGGTTGGGTCTTCCCAGCGCTCCCGAACCGGAGAGCGACGAGCCCCCTCGGTCCCGCCGTGAGACTGAGGAACAGGAGGCCTGTCACCCCCATTCCTGCCGTCCTGCATCCCTGGTGTCCAGCCTCCCACGGAGCCCCCCGGTGAGTGAGAGACCCGGGGGGGGGCACTGGGGCTGGGCAGGAAAGTGACTCTGCCCCGGGGAACCTGGGAGAAGCCTCAGAGCTGCCTCAGCCCCAGTGGGATTTGGGGGGCAGAGACTGGGGCCTGGCGGGGGGATCCCCTGTGGTGTGGGGGGAGATGGGGGGTGTCAGGCAGGGAGGGGAGAAGCTGGAGTTGTAGGGGGGGAAGGTCAGTGGGACGCAGGGGGTGGATGGGTGTTGAACTGTCTCTGGGCAGCCAGGAAATTCTCAAGTGGGGGGAGAAGTGGCGGGCGGGGGAAGCGGGGAGGTGAGTTAATTGGATCCTTCCTCTGTTTGTGCCACTTGCCTCTCACCCCCGATACAAATTCTCTCTAGTTCTGCCCCTTTTCTCTCTCAGTATCTCACACGGGGCTATAAAATCTGGGGTGATTCCCCCCCATCCCCTCCAATGATCAGCTCTCCCATCTCCCCCGATTTCCCCCATTCTCCCCATGAGTCTCAAACGTCAATTTAAAATCTTCTCTAGTGAGGGGCATTTTCCCACCCATTTTATCTGCAGCGATTTGTCCTTGTTTAGGTGGAAAATTGTTGCCCTGAGTCATTCCCCACAACATGGCTGCCCCTGGAGTGGGGGTGGGATGGCTCAGTGGTTGGAGCACTGGCCTGCTAAACCCCAGGGTTGGGAGCTGACTCCTTGAGGGGGCCATTTGGGGATTTAGTTGGGGATTGGTCCTGCTTTGAGCAGGGGGTTGGACTAGACACCTCCTGAGGTCCCTTCCAGCCCTGATATTCTATGAGATGCCGGGTCTCTGCCAGGGCAGGGAAGGGAGGCGCACGTGTCCCCCATGGGGACTGCCCAGACCCCCGTTTCCCAATCCCAGTTGTTGCCTCCTAACTACCAACACAGTTGCCCCCAACCATCAGTTGCCAGTCACCCGCCCGCCCCCCACTGCTGCCCCCTTCCTTTATCCAGGGACCTTCCAGCTCCCCCTCCCTTGCCCTTTTAATCAGCACCTCAAAGGGCTCCCTGCTGCCCATGGCAATGGTGGGGGTGGGGGAACCATCACTTTGTGTTTATGTATTGGACAGTCATATAAAATCCAGTCCAACAGTCCCCCTTTTCCACTAGTTCGTTAACAGCAATATAAAATCCCCTCAGATCTTGGTGTTTTTCTCTCATGTTATCAAATACGCAGTTTGTGATACATTTTCTTTGCAAATCTCAAAGGTTCATATAAAATAACCTAAACGTTTGCCCCACTGCTCTCTAGTTGTCTATTTCTAACTGAATATGCCCTGAGATTTCCCCCTGTCTCTCTAATTATAAAATACCAAGAAAATCTCAGATTTACACCTTTTCTCAGATTCTTGAACCTGGATATAAAATGTTTGCAAATATTGCCCATTTCCTCTTTATTCATTTATCAAATATTGATGTGAAACACTCAGATTTTGCCTCCTATCGACAACTGATATAAAATCCCTCTGATTTTCCACTTTCCTCTCTATAATTTGCAAAATGGATCCAAAATCTCTCAGATTGGGAACTCTTTCATTTCTGAACGTTGCTCTCAAAGCTCAGGTTTTGCCTCTTTCTCAGGGGCAGCTCTAGTAATCCGGCCGCCCCAAGCAGGGCGGCATGCCGCAGGGGGCACACTGCCAGGCGCCGGTCCCGCGGCTCCGGGAGACCAGCCAGATATTTAATACCCATCAAAGCCAGAGGCCTCCCCCTGTTTGGGGATCAGCGGTTCCCAACCGGTAACAGAAGAGTTGGCTGGACCCTTTTCTTTTCTCCAGCTGGCACGGGATGAGGAGGTCACTCTGAGTGCAGTGTGAGTTGAGAAGTATCCCAAATCCCATGGCAAATGGCCTCTGTGAAGGGTTGCTTCTTCCAGTGCTAAGATGCAGCCACCTCTGGGGTAGATCCATGGTGGCCATTATTTGATAGTGACAGGGCATGGACATTTCTTACCTATTTTGTCCCTCCAGGCCTTCCATACTCCAGTTTAAGAGACATCCCCCAGGGCTCCCTCTGCCTGTGTGACTGGCCAGCAGGGGGCGGTGGTCACTTTCTATCCACTTCTCAGGCACTGTGAGGTAACAGTGTTGCTGGGTGGGGGTGGGGCTGTGTGGGGAGATAGCAGCTGAAGGGGGATTGTGGTGGGGGAGGCCTCTGGGTGGCTGGGCAGGGGGTACCCTAGTGAGGTTGGTGGGTTCTGGAGATTTGGGGTTTCAGGGGGTGGCTGTGATGTGCCCAGCCCTGAGGCTGTGGGTCCTGGAGGTGGGTATCGCTGGGGGCCTGTTGGCTGCAGAACAGCCGGGGTGGGCGTCTCTTGGGGAGGCGGGACGGGGGTTAGAGGGAGCCTGGTGCTGTGCCAGGGGCTCTGTCTGGGCTTCCCCCGCAGACTCCTGGGATCGCTGCCCTGCCCAGTGCACAGAGTGTGTGTGGGAGAATCCCCGGCGCTAGGCCAGGGGGTGCCCCTGTAAATCATCAGGGGATCCCGCAGGGGGGAGGAGGGGGTGCCAGGCAAAGGGCAGCACAGATCCTGCTGGAGGGCGGGGTGGTGGATCCTAGGCAGGCAGTGAGGGACTGAGTTCCCAGTGAGGGTCCCTTTTGGGGGGTCTCTGGCTGTTGGGGTCTCTTGGTGGGGGGAACCCTTTGGGATTCCCAACCTGTCAATGAAGATCTGGTGGGGGTTGTCTGGCCGGTGGGGCTCTGAGGGGTATCTGAGGTCCCTGGCCAGGGACTTTGGGGGCTGGGTCCCAAGAAATATCTGGGTGGGGGCTGGCTGGGGTTCTGGGGGCTGCTCCTTGCTTCTTCTCCCTGATTAGCTTATGCCAGAATCCTGGCTCCAAGCACTGCCCAACATTCCCTGGCCAGGCCCAGTCACCGTGATAACTTTCTAGCCACTTATCAAACACTGTGAGGTGAAATCACAGATTTTTGCTCTTCTCCCTTTTTGAAAACTGCAGGAACTTCCAGTTCCGTTCTCCTAGATTGTCCAGTCCTTGTCCTGGATCTGGGGGATGAGGGAGGTGAAAGGGGGATCAGCACTGCCGCACAATGGTCTCTTCCACAGCATTCTGGACTCATTCTTTCTGAACTCTGGTTTCACTGAGACAATTGTTAATCCAGTATCAGAGGGGTAGCCATGTTAGTCTGGTTCTGTAAAAGCAGCAAAGAATCCTGTGGCACCTTATAGACTAACAGACGTTTTGCAGCATGAGCTTTCGTGGGTGAATACCCACTTGCATCCGAATAAGTGGGTATTCACCCACGAAAGCTCATGCTGCAAAACGTCTGTTAGTCTATAAGGGGCCACAGGATTCTTTTTTGTTAATCCAGAGTCACTGTATGGAAAGACAAGGAGTGACTCCGGATGGACAGTGGGGCAAATGAGATCAGCAATTCTCCCTGTGAGGAGGGGCTCTCATTAGCTGCTCTCTCCAGAGAGCTAAAGGAGGGAAGCTGCTCAAACGCTCTGTCCCTCTCTGCTCAGGATACTGGGGTTCAGCTTCCTGGATCAGACACTGCAGCCTCCATTGTGATCTGGGGGACCAGGCTTAGCAGCTGCTGCTCCCCCAGCGGGATTCTGTGCTGGGAAGTGACCTTAATTAAAGCTGCTTCTCTGCCTGGCCCAGGGGATGACTTTCTCCAGCTGGTCCTAGCCCCCTAGGGCAGCCCTGGGCCCTGTTAATACTAAATTCTGAGCCAGAGTCTCCAGGTAACTGAAAGACCTCAGGGAAAGTGCTGGGGTCTGGCATGAAAGTGACTCTGCACAAACAGCCCCTCCTCATTTCTCCTCCCAGTAGCAATTGCCAGGAGAAAATCCAGCCCTGGGAGAGCAAAGCCCCCAGGAATGGGACTTCCCAGCAAGAAGGGCAGGGAGAGAGGACAGGGGAAGGAGAGACTGAAAGGGGCAGTGGGAGAAATGAATGGAGGGAGAGATTTCCAGCTCTCTAGTCCACCCAGACACATGTATTGCTGCGTCCCTGGGCAGAACCATTTTCCAGTGAACAAAACAAGGATCAGACAGAGGAAAAGCCAGTTCCTGACTCCATATTCCCCCTGCTGGGGTGTGGCTCCCATGGGGTCAGTGTCCGAGGGATCCCCCACAGTGACTCCTTTGGTTCTGCTCTTTTCTAACCTTGTGTTCAGAGACTTCGTTACGGGGTGAGGGGAGGGAGAAGGGAGGTTAAAAATGTGTCTGGGCTTAGCCTGGCAGGAGGGACCAGATCTACATTGTAATAAACAGATTGAGCATTTCCCAGCATGGCAGAATCTAGGGTGTCTGTCTGCAGGGAAAGGGCCTGGGGGAATCATGATGTGTAATTAACTAAAACCGGTTCTGAAACGCCCACAACTGCCCTTCTCCCCGAGACAGGCTGCAGAATGACGTCCATGTTTTGCTCCAGCTCATCCCAGCCTGGCGTGGGACAGGGAAGAGAAATGGCTGCAGTGGAGCCAACTCAGGTAGAGATTGTCATGGGGTTGCTGATGGGTTCCTGCTGGAGGAGAGGGAGAGCAAATACACCGGAGATGGGAAGGTTTGCACAGTCTGGTTTGGAGGTTGGAGCGGGGCAGGAAATTCACAGCGTGGGGAAAGGAGGAGGCCAGGGTGTGGCAGCCCTGCTGGGAGTTATTTAATAAGTGCCCTAGATTCTAGGAACAGACCCAGGAGGTTCCGAGGTGGAAATGCCCTAATTTGTGAAGAAAGAAAATAGCCCACCTACATGGAGCTAGTCAAACTGACCAGACTCATAGTGCTGGAGCCTGACCTCACTAACCAGCGGCTGCTGTGAGATATGAAGGGGGCATCCATGAGTCAGGCTTATTGGAGCTGTCTCTCCCTTCATATCCCGCTCCTCACAATGAGGAGGTTATTGGGCTTCCTACCAGGGAGTTTTCCCTGAACCCTGCTAGGGGCTCCGTCTCCTGTATCAGTCGGTGGCTAGTAGGGGTGTGATGGATCTGCTGGGAGAGACAAGGGGCTCTCTTCGTCCCCTCACCCTGGTATTTGCTGGATACGCTGAGCGGGGTGGGGGTGGGAATCTGACTGTGAGCCACCCAGAGCTTCCATTTGATTGGCTCCTCTCCCCCATGAGTGTGGGGCTGTGAGTGGGGCAGCAGGTACTGAGTGTTGGACTCTTGCTCTTTCAGGGGCCGGTGACCTTCGAGGAGGTGGCTGTGTATTTCACCAGGGAAGAGTGGGCTCTGCTGGACCCCACTCAGAGAGCCCTGTACTGGGATGTCATGCAGGAGAACTATGAGACTGTGACCTCGCTGGGTAAGGGTTCCTGTCCCCTCGGATCTTGGAAGGGGAAAAGAAGAGAGATGGTTCACGCCAGCCCCACAATGCCACCTCTACTCTGTCCTGTTTCAGCATCACCCCAATATGCCAGTGACACACACACACACTACCAGAGACCCTCCCCTGCTGCAGAACACTTTGGGAACAGAGCACAGGAGCCGTATCGCACAGTGTCAAATAGCTCCTGTTTGCTCAAGTGAAACTGGTGGTTAGGTCTGGCATAACTGTTCCATACCCCTAATCATTTTTGTTGCCCTTTTCTGAACCTTTTCCAATTCCAATATATCTTTTTTTGAGATGGGGCAACAACATCTGCATGCAGTATTCAAGATGTGGGTGTATCGGATTCATTTGCTGTTTTTACAAATATGATATAAGATATATTCTGTCGTAGCTATCCCTTTCTTAATTATTTCCAAAATTGTTCGTTTTTTTCTGCTGCTGCTGCACACTGAGTGGATGTTTTCAGAGAACTATCCACAGTGTCTCCAAGATCCATCTCTTGAATGGAAACAGCTAATTTAGACCCCATCATTCTGTATGTATAGTTGGGATTATGTTTTCCACTGGGCTGCACTATGTGCTATCCTGTCATCTAGTAGTGCTGAGATCCTGCATTCAGTGATATCCCTGCCCTTCCTGTTCCCTTTCTCCACTGAACCCCACCAGCCCATGCTTCCTGTTTCCTGCTTCCCCAGGACGCTCTCACTGTCTCTGAACCTCTCTGTCAGCAAGAAGCAGTGCCAGGGACACTTGCCCTCTGTCTGGAGTCTTCGATTTCTGGGACATGGATTTACTTTCTCTGTGTTGTAAGAGGCTCTGTCATAATGAGGGTCTGTGACATTACCTAGAGTACAATCTGGACTGTTAAATAGCTGTGTCCCCTCAGTTCTCCAACCTGGGGTGCCTTTTCCACTGTTTTCCCGCGAGAACAGCCCCTCTTGGCCAATTAACACACAGTCTCCAGCATGTAACTCTCTCTCAGCTACACAGTATTGAGTGCTGCTAGACACCCACTCCTGAATTACACCTCAGGAGAAAACCAGCAAATTCTCAAGTGCCCAACTTTCCCCCAGAAATGTGCGTCTTGCACTGTCCAGCACGCTACTGAACAACGCAAGCTCATATGAAGTCTGTCATTTCATCAGTGGAAAATGACATGCACCAGCTTGTTATTCCAAACGGAGTTTCCAACACACTTTAATCCAAACACACTGGTTAGATAAACAATAAACCAAGATTGTTAACTACCGAAAACTAAAACTAGGCCCAGCCCATGAAAGGGGCACTCCCAGGAGAGACTGTATAAAGGCCGGAACATCGAACAACTTTGTAAACCTGAGAGAGCTGCCTTGGGGACAATGACAGGGAGAATCCCCCAAAGTGACTCCTTGGATTCTGCTCTTCTCTGGTCTCTGATTGTTCCTTCCAAAGTAGAGTACTTTGCACTTGTTCCTACTGAATTTCATCCTCTTTCCTTCAGCTCATTTCTCCAGTTTGTCCAGATCATTTTGAATTTTAATCCAATCCTCCAAAGCACTTACAACCCCTCCCAGCTTGGTATTGTCCGCAAACTTGATATGTGTAACAGAGAGACTGTTACTGGGAGGGTTTCACCATGTGTCAGAGGGTTACACCCTGGTGGGAGGGGCTAGGCCTATACTGGAATAAGGTCACTCTGTGCTTCACAGTGTGGCAGAACCTAAAATGTCCATTAGCAGGGGAAAACCCAGGGGGGCAGAATCGGCTTGTGGAATGGACAAAAGCCCTTTCTGAATTCTTACATCTTGCCCTTTTCACCCCAGCAGGCTACAGAATAATGTCCATGTTTTGCTCCAGATCATTCCGTCCTCACAGGGGGGGCGGGGACTTGGGCGGTGCGACGTGACACTGGGAGGGGCGGGGACTTGGGCGGCGCGACACGGCGCTCGGGGGGGCGGGGACTTGGGCGGCGCGGTGCTGGGGGGGCAGTGTGACGCTCAGGGAGGGGTCGGGCAGCGCTCTTTTTTTTTTTGCTTGGGGCGGCAAAACTGTTAGAGCCGGCCCTGGCAGCATATGCCAGTAACACACACACTACCAGAGACCCTCCCCTGCTGCAGAACACTTTGGGAACAGAGCACAGGAGCCATATCGCACAGTGTCAAATATCTCCTCTTTACTCAGATAAAACTGGGGGTTAGGTCCAGCATAACGAACAGAAGCTTCCTACCCCCGGCCTTCTCTCAAACCCTGAGCCTTCTCTAACCAAACCAGAAAGTGCTTGGGGTGTAACAAGCAGGTGCCTGGAGTCATTGCTGCCGGCCCAGGGTTACTTATTACACAGACACTCGGTGCGGCCTTGAATGCTGGCTGGGGGTATCCAGACAGGGGAGCTCCAGCAGCAGAACCCTGAATCTCACCCAGGATTACAGATGACACAACTCCTCACTGCTCTGGATTGCACCCCAGCATGTGAAAATGGCCTAGGTTGGTAGTGACATTTCTTGAGACATGCAGAGTCTTGCTCCCATATCACCAGGTGTAATAACAATAACAGGAAAGGCTCAATATGGGAAACTGATTGTTCAGCTTGCTTTTCACCTGCATAATATTTTGCAATATATTCCAAATAAGGAAATTAACGTGCAACGTATGTGTCATTGTTTGTGGTTTTAAGCTTTAAAAGGCTTGTGTGATTTTTAGCTCAGGGGGACAGTATTCCAATAGCTGTTGCCCCCTGCGCACTTTTAACCAAGAAAAGAGCCTCAGGCTGTGCTGGTTCAAAATCAATCGTGTGGTCGTTTTCCACAGCAGCTTCAAGAGGTCCCTATGATGGAATGTAAATGTCTTCTTCACACCTTCCCCCTGCAGGAGAATGGCTGTTTGACCAGCTGTTTGCCTTGCTGTCTCTGAGGAACTGGTCTGTGGGTGTTCCCCAGAATTGTAACTTTTTCAGTAATATCATATAGTAAAATCTCATAACTTTTCATACAGTGTTACTACACATTTTAACAGGAGGATAATATTCAGATTATGCGTTTTCAAATGATACCTCACAAGCCATACTGTGTACAAAACTGATCATAATTTTCTAGAAGAGTGAAGACAGGGGTATAGACTGACACAGTGTCTGTGTGTGTGTTCCCAGCAGATATGTGGGTATTTCAGTCCCTCATAAGCACAGTGTTCGGCATCTTCAAGGACCCGGGGAACTGGTCCTGGGAATTCACTGGTTTACCAAGTGTGACACTGTATGGAATTGAGAGACACTTTGGTATTAATAATAAAATAATAATATAATCTGATAAAACTGCAATGAATTGTGCTAGATATGCCATGCCAGGTGTCAGTGAAAATGTTATGATTTTCCACGTATGATAATTTTGTTTCTATGTTTGTATCACCTTTGTACTGTGAGTTATAGATATGTAGGGTATATCTGTATTTCCAGACTTGTGCAGTGTTTCTGGGTGACACCCCCAGACATATTGGCATCAACACTGCCTAGCCTGTTTGATGGCCCATTCAGGGTCATCAGCTGTATAATGAGCCCATGGAAAGGACCAAGGGAATATACCTATTGAGTCAGCAAGACATGCCAGGGTATGCCTGTGTAATGAGAACTTCAAGGCTTTTCCATGCCACGTGCTGTGAAGCTTGTGTTTCGGACACAGGAACTACAAGCCACATGGCAGAAGGAATGTAAAGGGCAGCTGCATCATCTCCATTTTGTCTTCAATCCCCCTTCCTACCTCTGGAGCAACTTCTCTACAAACTGAACCCTGGAACAAAAGACTGAATGACCCATCCAAGCTATGGATGCGTTGCAGACAGACTTTGAAGCCAGCAACTCACCTATACTGCTAAGAACCTGATATATCCATTTTGGAATGTATCTGACTGCTTTTCCATTTAACTTCTTTCTGTCTTTCTTTCATTTAAACCTTTAGTTTAGATGCTAAAGGATTGTCTGGAAGGATGGAATTTTGGGTAATATCTAAACCTATATTGACCTGGTGATGTGGCTGACCCTTTGGGGTCAGAAGAACACTTTGTTTATGTGAGCAGAGTTTTTAAATAACCTCTCACTGTACTGGACCTAAGTGCTGATTAGGAGCCAGAGAACTGGGATGCAATAAAGGGGGCCGTGTGATTTCTTTTTTCAGCTTCTCGATAACCCATGTGGGAGATCAGAAGCACAGTTGGTGACTGGTCAGTGAGTTTAACTTCAGTGTTAACCAGCAATTTTGGGAGCATCTGCTCTGTCTTTTTCAGCCTGCCCTGATCTTGGCATTTTCAGTGAGAACTGCCCCTGGCCCACCAGGTCACACTAAGCACTGAAGTTAATTTAATAGAATGTTTTTTTTATGAACAAGTCTTATGAAATCAACTAAACTCCTTTGTTTTCTTTCATCTGAGCAGGGTTTCTAGTTTTCCAATGTGATGTGATCTCCCAGCTGGAACAAGGGGAAGAGCCATGGGTTCCAGACCTCCAGGGTTCAGAGGAAAGAGAGATCCTGAGATCGCCCTGCACAGGTGAGGAAACATTAAACCACCTCAGAATCTGTAAGTGCCTGAAAGAAACATCTGGGATGCTCAACAAAGCCCTTGGGGAGGTGTCTCAGTTCATTATTGTCCCTAGCAGGGGTCGTATCCTCAGGGTAAATATAGTTCTTCTTCGAGTGATTGCTCATATCCATTTCAGTTAGGTGTGCGCACGCCGCGTGCACGCTCATCGGAATATTTTTACCCTAGCAACACTCGGTGGGTCGGCTGGGCGCCCCCTGGAGTGGCGCCGCTATAGTGCTGGATATATACCCCTGCCGACCCATCCGCCCCTCAGTTCCTTCTTACCGCCCGTGACGGTCGTTGGAACTGTGGAGAGCGGCTTTGCTGACCTCCACATCCCTAGCTTCTCGGAGTTATTTACTCTTTATCGTGTATATAGTTCAAGTTCTTGTAGTTATAGTTAGTTTTAGTATGTTTTTTCATAGTTAGTGTATATAGTTAAGCGGGGGATTGGGGGAGTTTCCTCCGACCCGGTGCGGGCTCATGCCCAAGGCGCTGGGATTTAAACCCTGCTCGGCGTGCCAGAAGCCGATGCTGGTGGGGGATCCTCATGACTCCTGCCTAAAGTGCTTAGGAGAATCCCACCTGACAGACAAGTGCCGAATTTGCAAGTCGTTCAAGCCAAGAACGAAGAAGGAGCGGGACTTCTGAGTAAAGCAGCTCCTTATGGAATCGGCCCTTAGTCCCGCGGTGCCGTCACCGACCGCCCAACAGACCACATCGGTGAGGAGCGCACCTTTGGCACCGGACCGCTCCGGTACCGAGAAGGACTCCCAGCACCGACATCTGCCAGCACCGGCTCCCTGGCACCGCTCCCTTTCCCCGACGGGGAAACGACGTACTGCTCTGACCCCATCCTCACAGAAGGAGCAAGCATCAAAGTCCGTCCGTCGGACCCCAGTAACTGCTGCGGCACCATCAACACCGGCACCGCAGTTGGCAGCTCCTCCTAGCGCGACACTGTCGATTCCGGTACCGCAAGGGCCATTGAGTCCAGTGCCACATAGCTGCCTGGCTCACGCTGTGGTCGAGCTCGCTCTCCCTTCTACGCCGGAGACCTTCTCAATGGCAAGAGAGCTCATCGCGCTGACGGAGTCATAGAATCATAGAACTTAAGATCAGAAGGGACCATTATGATCATCTAGTCTGACCTCGCGCAAAATGCAGGCCACAAAAGCTGACCCACCCACTCCTGAAATAATTCTCTCCCTTGACTCAGCTGTTGAAGTCCCCAAATCCTGATTTAAAGACTTCAAGTAGCAGATAATCCTCCAGCAAGCGACCCCTGCCCCATGCTGCGGAGGAAGGCGAAAAACCTCCAGGGCCACTGCCAATCTACCCTGGAGGAAAATTCCTTCCCGACCCCAAATATGGCGATCAGCTGAACCCTGAGCATGCGGGCAAGACTCTCCAGCCAGACACTCAGGAAAAAGACTTTCAATATCCCAACATTGACCCTCGGTACTAATTACCAGCGGTGGCACATTATTGAACTATTGACTAAATCACGTTATCCTATCAAACCATTCCCTCCATAAACTTATCAAGCTTAATCTTAAAGCCAGAGAGGTCCTTCGCCCCCACTGTTTCCCTCGGTAGGCTGTTCCAGAATTTCACTCCCCTGATGGTTAGAAACCTTTGTCTAATTTCAAGCCTAAACTTCCCGACTGCCAATTTATAACCATTTGTTCTCGTGTCCACATTAGTACTGAGTTGAAATAATTCCTCTCCCTCCCTGGTATTTATCCCTCTGATATATTTAAAGAGAGCAATCATATCTCCTCTCAACCTTCTTTTGGTTAAGGAAAACAAACCGAGCTCCTCAAGTCTCCTTTCATATGACAGGCTTTCCATTCCTCGGATCATTCTAGTGGCCCTTCTTTGTACCTGTTCCAGTTTGAATTCATCCTTCTTAAACATGGGAGACCAAAACTGCACACAGTACTCCAAATGAGGTCTCACCAACGCCTTGTATAATGGGACTAGCACCTCCTTATCTCTACTAGAAATACCTCGCCTAATGCATCCCAAGACCGCATTAGCTTTTTTAACGGCCACATCACATTGCCGACTCATAGTCATCCTGCGATCAACCAGGACTCTGAGGTCCTTCTCCTCTTCCGTTACTTCCAGCTGGTGCGTCCCCAGCTTATAACTAAAATTCCTGTTAGTCATCCCTAAATGCATAACCTTACACTTCTCACTATTGAATTTCATCCTATTACTAATACTCCAGTTTACAAGGTCATCCAAATCTCCCTGGAGGATATCCCGATCCTTCCCCGAATTGGCAATACCTCCCAACTTCGTGTCATCCACAAACTTTATCAGCCCGCTCCTACTTTTGGTTCCGAGGTCAGTGATAAATAGATTGAATAAGATCGGACCCAAAACCAAACCTTGAGGAACTCCACTGGTAACCTCCCTCCAACCCGACAGATCACCTTTCAATATGACCCGCTGCAGTCTCCCCTTTAACCAGTTCCTTATCCACCTCTGGATTTTCATTTCAATCTCCATCTTTTCCAATTTAACCAGTAATTCTTCATGCGGTACCGTATCAAACGCCTTACTGAAATCAAGATATATTAGATCCACCGCATTTCCCTTGTCTAAAAAATCTGTTACTTTCTCAAAGAAGGAGATCAGGTTGGTTTGGCACGATCTACCTTTCGTAAAACCATGTTGTAATTTGTCTCAATTGCCATTGACCTCAAGGTCCGTAACTACTCTCTCCTTTAATATTTTTTCCATGACTTTGCATACTCCAGATGTTAAACTAACAGGCCTGTAGTTACCCGGGTCACTTTTTTTCCCCTTCTTGAAAATAGGAACTATATTAGCTAATCTCCAGTCAAACGGTACAACCCCCGAGTTTAGAGATTCGTTAAAAATTATCGCTAACGGGCTTGCAATTTCACTCGCCAATTCCTTTAATATTCTAGGATGAAGATTATCCGGGCTGCCTGATTTACTACCGTTAAGCTGTTCAAGTTTGGCTTCTACCTCGGATACTGTAATTTCCAACCCCGCACCTTCATTCCCATCAGTCACTCTGCCACTATTCCTAAGCCCTTCATTATCCTCATTAAAGACCAAGGCAAAATATTCGTTTAGATATTGTGCCATGCCTAGCTTATCCTTAATCTCCACTCCATTTACAGTTTTAAGCGGTCCCACTTCTTCTTTCTTGGTTTTCTTCCTATTTATATGGCTAAAAAACCTTTTACTATTGGTTTTAATTCCCTTCGCAAGGTCCATCTCTACCCGGCTTTTGGCTTTTCTCACTGCATCCCTACACCCTCTGACCTCAATAAGGTAGGTTTCTTTGCTGATCCCTCCCATCTTCCACTCCTTGTACGCCTTCTGTTTTTTCTTAATCACCCCTCTGAGACGCTTGCTCATCCAGCTCGGACTAAAACTGCTACCTACGAACCGTTTTCCCTTTCTCGGGATACAGGCCTCTGACAGCTCCTGCAACTTCAACCTGAAGTAATCCCAGGCGTCTTCCGCTTTTAGATCCCTAAATATGTTAGTCCAATCCACTTCCCTAACTAGTCGCCTTAATTTCGTAAAGTTAGCCCTTTTGAAATCGTAAACCTTAGTCTCAGATGCAATTTTGTTTATCCTTCCATTTATTTTGAACCGAATTAGCTCATGATCACTCGAGCTAAGGTTGTCCCCTACAATCATTTCCTCAACAAGGTCCTCACTATTCCCCAAAACCAAATCTAAAATGGCATCCCCCCTTGTCAGTTCAGTAACTACTTGATGAAGGAATTCATCAGCTATCACATCTAGGAAAAGCTGAGCCCTATTATTATTACTAGCATTTGTTCCCCAATCTATATCCGGGAAGTTAAAGTCTCCCATGATCATACAGTTCCTATTAGTATTTACCTCCTTAAAAACATTAAAGAGTTCCCTATCCATATCCAGGCTAGATCCCGGCAGTCTATAGCACACCCCAATCACTATCCCAGGGGAGGCTCTAGTAGTTTTCTTCCCTAATGTGACCATTGCCCAAACAGACTCCGTATTATCCATTCCATTACTAGTTATTTCATTACAGTTTACCTCATAATTGACATACAATGCTACTCCCCCACCTTTACCTTTGTTTCGGTCTTTCCTAAACAGCACATACCCTTCCATACCTGTACTCCAGTCATGACTACCGTTCCACCATGTTTCGGTTATTCCTACGATATCCGGTTTCAATTCTCGGACCAGGAGCTCCAATTCCTCCATTTTTGTTACCTAGGCTTCTCGCATTGGTGAACAAACATCCTAATTTTTGCTGTTTGGCTTCTCTCACCTTTGTTACCCAATTTGGTAGGGACACAGTACCACCAGTATGACCTATTAGTCTAGTATCCATCCCCCCCCCTCATCCTTACAGCCAAACCCCTCCCTCTGGCTATATCCATTGTTATCTTGTTGTCCTCCCTCTCAATGTTTAAATTTGGCGTGGAGAGTGCCTGGACATCTCCCAACCGTCTCCCCCCAATTCCTAGTTTAAAGCTCTTTTGATCAGATGAAGTCTAGTTCTTCTTTGAGTGATTGCTCATATCCATTCCAGTTAGGTGTGTGCGCGCCGCGTGCACGTTCGTCAGAAGACTTTTACCCTAGCAACCCCAGTGGGTTGGCTGAGCGCCCCCTGGAGTGGCGCCATAACGGCACCGCATATATACCTCAGCCGACCCACCCGACCCTCAGTTCCTTCTTACCGCCCGTGTCGGTCGTTGGAACAGTGGAGTGCAGCTTGTCTGACCGCCGCTTCCCTAGCTTCCTCATAGTTCTTCTCTGTAAAATTTGTACATAGTTGATATCTTAGCTTAGGTTTTCTTGTTTTTTGATAGTTTAATCAGTTTAGTGTTAGATAGTTAGCGGGTTCGGAGATTAGCCCCACCCGCACCCGGGACCGGAGCGTATGCCCGGCTCCCTGGGTTTCAAGCCGTGCTCGGCCTGCCGCAGGCCTATGCCTACAGGAGATCCTCATAGCTCCTGTTTAAAGTGCTTAGGAGAGTCGCACTTGTCTACTAAGTGCCCAATTTGCAAGGCTTTCAAGCCTTGCACAAAGAGGGAAAGAGACATTAGGCTTAAACAACTCCTAATGGAGGCAGCCTTAACCCCTCTGGCCGCGGCACCGCCCGCTGTCCCTCTGGACTCTCGCAGTGCCGCCACGGCACCGGGCCACTCTGCTGTGCAACCAAAAGCGCCATCGGCACCGAAACCTGCCCAAAGACGCTCTCTCTCGCCAAAGGCGAAGAAGGGGAAGGCCGCTGCCTCTTCGGCACCGCCTGCTCCGAAGCACCAGAGTGCGCCCCGTCCGGACCGCCCGGCACTGAAACCTGCCGTGGCACCGGTTCCTCCGCCGCAGACGCTTCTGCCGGCACCGGCGACTCCGGCCGCTCAGAGGCCGTCGAGCCCGGCACCTGTGACCTCCCCGGCTCCGGCCGCGGTAGAGATGCCAATGCCGTCGACTCCGGAGACCTTCGAGGCAGCGCGGGACCTCATCGCATTGACAGACCCGGCTGTGCCACTGTCCCCGGCGCCGCCGGTGCGGGCGCCCCGTTCCATGGGCAAGCCGTCAATGTTTAAGCCGCCTGCCAGCACCGACTCTGACTGGCACCGATCCCGTTCCCGCTCTCGCCACCGCTCACACTCTCGACACAGATCTCGATCTGGGCACCGATTGCAACGCCGCTCGCAGTCCTGGCACCGCTCAACTACGCGGTACTGGTCAGACTCGCGGCACCGGTCATTCTCCCACTCTCCGACTCGTCATTCCCGGCACCGTTCAGGATCTCGGTACCGCTATGGCCGCCGCTACTCCCGAAGCCACTCCCGGCACCGAACATGGAGATCCCGGTCGACCTCCCGGCACCGCGCCGGTCGGAGGTCCCATACTCGCTCCCGCTCTCGCTATCGGGATGCCTCCCGGCACCGGTCACCACAGAGGCGGGAAATGCGATCCGTGGGCACTTCGGCGCAAGGGTTATCTGCTCCACCCTGGCCCTCTCGACACGCCTCGGCCTCTTCGCATGCCGACAACTACTACGTCAACGACCATGACCCTCAGGTCCCTTTGGGAGTTTTCCAGCAGTCCCATTACGCGGACCAGGACCCTCATCAGTGGGGTTATTGGACCCCTTGGGCCTACCACCGAGCCCAAGGTGCTCCTGTGCCTACCACGCGTACCGTACCACACGAGTCACGCATCCCGGAGGCTACTGTAAACCGCCCCCCAGTTGACACTGAGGTACCATCGGGCACAGAGGAAGGTGTTCAGCCTGACCAGGAACCTCTGGAGCAGGAAGCTTCACAGGTCCCAGACGCTGATCGGGACACCATCATGCCCAGAATTTCTTCTTCCTCCTCTTCCCCGGATGAGGCGGTGGCGGGGTCGTCATCGGCAGGTCCCCCGCCAATTGACTTACAGGCGCACCAAGAGCTCCTTCGCAGGGTGGCACTGCGAATGGATCTACAGGCTGAGGAGGTCTCGGAAGTCAACGATCCGATAGTGACCATTTTGTCAGCGGACGCCCCAACCCGCATAGCCCTCCCCTTCATTAAGACTATCCAGGTGAATGCTGATACTTTATGGCAGACTCCGTCATCTATTGCGCCCACAGCCCGAGGGGTGGAACGCAAGTACATGGTCCCTTCCAAGGGATATGAGCATTTGTATGTGCATCCTGTCCCCTCGTCGTTGGTGGTCCAGTCTGTCAACGATAAAGAGCGACACAGCCAGCAAGGCCCGGCGCCTAAATCAAAGGAAGCCAGGCGGATGGACTTGCTTGGTCGCAAGGTTTACTCTGCCGGTGCCCTGCAGATCCGAGTGGCTAACCAGCAGGCCTTGCTAAGCCGTTACGGACATGACACTTGGGCTGAGGTAGAGAAGTACAAAGAGCTCCTACCTCAGGATTCACGACAGGAGTTTGCGGCCTTCGTAGAGGAAGGTAAAAAGGTAGCGCGTACCTCGTTACAAGCTTCCTTGGATGCAGCTGACTCGGGGGCACGTACTATAGCCTCGGGCGTTACCATGCGCCGAATCTCTTGGCTCCAGAGTTCGACGCTTCCCCCTGAAGTGCAGTACACCATTCAGGACCTTCCTTTTGATTCCAAGGCCCTCTTCTCCGAAAAGACGGACTCCAGACTCCAGAACCTAAAGGACAACAGGGTCATTATCCGTACTTTGGGGATGCATACCCCGGCTACCCAGAGGCGTCCATTCCGCCCCCAGTTTAACAGGCCTTACTACATGCCTCGCTACAGGCAGGACTCTGGTCGCCGACAGGGTCGTGGGGGATGTAGACGTCAGTCTGGCAACCAACCATCCCAGGGGCGAAACCCCTCTAAACCACCGGGGCCTAAACCATCCTTTTGAAGATATGCCCGGGGACAGCATACCAGACCTTTCTCCAGATCCCTCCCTGCCTTTTTCCAACCGCCTTTCCTATTTCCTCCCAGCGTGGGCCCGCCTGACCACCGATGCCTGGGTCCTACGCACCGTGGAACGTGGTTGCCATCTACAATTCGTTTCACCCCCACCTTCCCACCCTCCTTCCCGGTCCCTCTTCAGGGACCCCTCTCACGAGCAACTCCTTTTACAGGAGGTGCATTCGCTCCTGGCCATCGGAGCGGTCGAGACGGTTCCGGACAAAGAACGGGGCAAGGGGTTTTATTCCCATTATTTTTTGATCCCCAAGTCCAAAGAGGGGCTCCGACCCATCCTCGACCTGCGAGACCTCAACACATACATGCTGAAGTTGAAGTTCCGCATGGTACCCCTCGGGACGATTATCCCTACTTTGGATCCGGGAGACTGGTATGCCGCCCTCGATATGAAGGACGCTTATTTTCATATCGCCATCTTTCCACCGCACAGACGCTTCCTCCGCTTCACAGTCGCTCACCTGCACTTCCAGTTTGCGGTCCTCCCCTTCGACCTATCCACGGCCCCAAGGGTGTTCACAAAGTGCATGGCCATTGTCGCCGTCCACCTCCGTCGGCGTGGCATCTCCGTTTTTCCCTACCTGGACGACTGGCTCATCAGGGGGGAATCGCAGGCCACGGTCCAGCGACATGTCGCAGAGATCAAAGACTTATTCACGCGCCTGGGCCTAGTTCTCAACATAGAGAAGTCCACCTTAGTACCAACTCAGAGGTTGGACTTTATTGGCGCGACCCTGGACTCATCTCTAGCGAAGGCCTACCTTCCGCAGCTACGGTTCCAGGCCCTTACGCAGCTAATCCGCGCCCTTCAGGCCTCTCGTATGACCTCGGCCCGTGCTTGTCTCTGCCTCCTCGGTCATATGGCGGCTTGCACGCACGTCACTCCGTTTGCCAGACTCCGCCTCCGCCCACTTCAGCTGTGGCTCCACTCCAGATACCGCTCGCACAGGGACCCTCTGGATACCCTACTCACCATTCCAGCGGGTGTCCTTCAATCCCTGGATTGGTGGCTGACCCCTTCCCACGTATGCGCGGGGGTCCCATTCCAGGCTCCTCAGCCTTCCCTTTCCCTGACAACGGACGCCTCATCCCTCAGCTGGGGAGCCCATCTCGGCGCTCTTCGTACTCAAGGCCTTTGGTCGGTGCAGGAATTGAATATGCACATCAATGTCAGGGAGCTCCGGGCAGTGCACCTGGCATGCCAGGCGTTCCGACCTCGCCTCCACGGCCGTTGTGTCTCAGTCTTTACGGACAACACAACGGCCATGTTCTATATCAACAAGCAGGGTGGGACCCGCTCTTCCCCTCTCTGCCACGAGGCGATGCTTCTGTGAGAATTCTGCATAGCCCACTCAATACATCTAGTGGCGTTGTTCCTTCCCGGCGTCAAGAACACCATCGCGGATCGCCTGAGCAGGTCCTTTCTCTGCCACGAGTAGTCACTGAGAGCAGACATCGCTCATGCCATTTTCCAACAGTGGGGATTTCCCCATGTAGACCTGTTTGCATCCCGATTGAACTGCAAATGCCAGGAGTTTTGCTCCTTTCAAGGCCTGGCACTGGGCTCTCTGTCAGACGTGTTTCTCCTTCCATGGACTCATCATCTGTTCTATGCCTTTCCTCCGTTTCCCCTCATACACAAGGGGACAAGGCACGTCTCATCTTAATTGCGCCAGCGTGGCCCAGGCAACACTGGTTCACCACGCTGCTCCGTCTCTCGGTAGCCAGCCCAATTCCTCTGCTGCTTCACCCGGATCTTATAACACAAGATCACGGCACTCTCTGTCACCCAGACCTGCCGGCCCTCCACCTCACGGCGTGGCTCCTGAGTGGCTAGACCAATCAGAATTGCGCTGCTCTGCTCCCGTGCAGCATGTTTTATTGAGCAGCAGAAAGCCTTCCACTCGATCTACCTACCTGGCCAAGTGGAAGCGCTTTGCTTGCTGGGCTCAAGCGCGCGACGCTATTCCTTCAGAGCTTCCGCTTCCAATGGTCCTTGACTATCTCTGGTCGCTAAAACAGCAAGGCCTTGCACTGTCCTCTATCAAGGTGCACTTAGCGGCTATCTCCGCTTTCCACCCCGGTGAGGGGGGGTATACACTGTTCTCTCACCCGCTGACTACTCGTTTCAGAAAGGGCCTTGATCGTCTCTACCCCCAGGTGCGCCACCCGATTTCCACCTGGGACCTCAATCTCGTCCTCAGCAGGCTCATGTCCCCACCATTTGAGCCACTGGCCACCTGTTCCTTGCTGTACCTGTCATGGAAAACGGTTTTTCTAGTGGCTATCACATCAGCCAGACGGGTCTCGGAGCTCAAGGCACTCATGGTGGATCCACCGTATACTGTTTTTCATAAGGACAAGGTACAGCTATGTCCACATCCGGCTTTTCTCCCGAAGGTAGTGTCTGCATTCCACAATAACCAGGACATCTTCCTTCCAGTTTTCTTTCCAAAGCCTCACGCATCCTCGCGAGAGCAACGACTTCACTCCCTTGATGTTCGCAGGGCGTTGGCTTTCTATGTTGATCGGACAAGACCGTTCCGCAAATCCCCGCAACTGTTTGTGGCAATTGCTGACCAGATGCGAGGTCTTCCTGTCTCGTCGCAGCGAATCTCTTCATGGCTCACAGAGTGCATACGCACCTGCTATAACTTGGCTAATGTCCCTTTGGGCCATCTCACCGCCCACTCTACCAGGGCCCAGGCATCCTCCACTGCCTTTCTGGCGCAAGTACCGATACAAGACATATGCCGAGCGGCGACCTGGTCATCCGTTCATACTTTCGCCTCGCACTACGCCCTGGTCCAACAGTCGAGAGATGACGCAGCCTTTGGCTCTGCGGTCCTGCATTCCGCCACGTCTCACTCCGACCCCACCGCCTAGGTAAGGCTTGGGAGTCACCTAACTGGAATGGATATGAGCAATCACTTGAAGAAGAAAAAACGGTTACTTACCTTTGTAACTACTGTTCTTCGAGATGTGTTGCTCATATCCATTCCACACCCACCCTCCTTCCCCACTGTCGGAGTAGCCGGCAAGAAGGAACTGAGGGTCGGGTGGGTCGGCTGAGGTAAATATGTGGTGCCGTTATGGCGCCACTCCAGGGGGCGCTCAGCCGACCCACTGGGGTTGCTAGGGTAAAAGTCTTCCGACGAACGTGCACGCGGTGCGCACACACCTAACTGGAATGGATATGAGCAACACATCTTGAAGAACAACAGTTACAAAGGTAAGTAACCATTTTTTCCTTCCCTACTCAGGTGGAGCCCATCCCGTGAGAACAGTTCTCTGTCCCCGAAAGCCTCCCAGTGCCCATACATCCCAAAGCCCTCCTTATAGCACCACTCCCTGAGCCAACTATTTATCATCACAATCCTGTCACCCCTTTGTCGCCCTTCCCTAGGGACAGGTAGAATCCCACTGAAGATCACTTGAGCCTCAATTTCCTTGAGCGTCTTACCCAGCCTGGCATAGTCTCCCTTGATTCTCTCCAGCAAGAATCTAGCCGTGTCATTTGTTCCTACATGAAGGATGATCAACGGGTTCTTACCTGCTCCTTTTAGGATCCTTTTCAACCGCAGGTCCACATCCCGTATTTTAGCACCCGGTAGACAGCACACCCTTCTGTTCTCCGGATCGGCCCTGGTCACAGGCCTGTCCAACCTTCTCAGTATGGAATCCCCAAGCACGTAGACCTGCCTTTGCCTGGGGACAGTGCGGTCTGCTAACTTAACCCCCGTTCCCTGGTTACAAGCTCCTTCCATTCCTATCTTCCCTTGTAGGCCCCCCTAAGCCATCCTGCATCCCCCGGGGCCCAAAGTTGGTGCTGCCTCCATCAACTCCTCCCCTCTTTCTATCAGACTAGCCACTCTTCTCTTCTTCCTTGACCTCCCACCATCAGCTACCAACTGCTGTACCCCTTCCTCATTCTCCAAACCTTCAAACCTGTTCCTTAGCTCTATTTCTCCTTCCCTGCCCCTCCTTTTCCCCTGCCTGCTTCTCACTGTCACATGCTTCCACTGCCCATGTTCCCCATCCAGCATTCCCCCCTCACAGGCCTTAGCCCCTGCTTCCCCCTGTACCTCTGAGCATTCCCCTTCAGCCACAGCTTGCCTTTGCTCCATCAGCTGCTCAAGCCCCCTTCTAAACTCTACCAGGGTTTCTACCTGCATCTCTAGCCCTCGGATCTTTTCTTCCAGCAGCTCTATTAGGCGGCACTTCATGCATACGTACCTCTGTTCCGGTGCTACCGCTAGGACCATGTACATACCGCAGCTGCTGCATGTAATCATCCTCATTGTTTCCTCTGCTACTTGGCTCATGGCTGCTGTTGTCTCTGCCTCTATCAGCATTCTCACCTGGGGAACACAGCACACACTGCGCCGCGCCCCCTGCCCCTGTAAACTCCCACTCAAACTCCCCTGTTAGCAGCCCTGTTCACCGGCTCCTGTGCCGCTGCTCGCAGCTGTGCTGCTGCCTGGCTGGGCAGCCGCTTTTATAGGCCCCCTCCTCAGCCTAGCTCCGCCCCCTACTCAGGGCTCGGCTGCCTGCTCAGCAGTCTGCCCCTACGGGCCTCTACGGAGAGATACAAGCACGACAAAGACGGACGCAAAGACACATGCAAATACAAATACCTGCTCCTCCAATGGGAACTCCCACCCAAACTCCCGTTAGCAGCCCTGTTTGCCAGCTCCTGTGCCCCTCAATCCCAACCCACAGCCCCCTCCTATTCCCGGTGCCCCTCAATCCCAACCCACAGCCCCCTCCTCTTCCCAGTGCCCCTCAGTCCCAACCCACAGCCCCCTCCTATTCCCGGTGCCCCTCAATTCCAACCCACAGGCCCCTTCTCCTCATGCTGCTCCTCAATCCCAACTCACAGCTCCCTCCCTCCCTCCAGCAGCAGGTGCTTCAGACCCCTCAGGAAGATTTTCTTGCAAGGTTTCGTGTATGAGTCTGCATGTGGGTTTTACAGTATGTTGGAAATAGGTTGGGTTGCTTGCCGAAATGATCACGTTTGGCTGGTGTTGGATTCCCAGTCTCCATGTTACAGGGGCAGGAGAAATAAAGGGTTGTTACCCTTGTTGTGTGAATCGAGGGCAGCACAACTGTGCTTGGCAGACCCCGATTGAGGGACTCACCCTCAATTCAATAGCACTTGCTAGGCAGGGGACAGGGGTTCCAAAGCCAAGTGGGCTGAGGTCTGCGTCCCAATGCTAAAATGTAGGTGTCAGACCAACGTTAGGACAGGGTGGCAGTGGAGGGATGAGTGAGTCCCTAGACAACATAGTGAGTACGGTGCCTTCTTATTTCCCCCTTTTCCACCCAGGATGGCAGGTGAACTCTACAGAGGCACCTCTGGGCTTGCACTGGCTATGGACAACAGCTGTGAGTGGGGTACAGAGAGGGGCTGGCTCATGTTAAAGAACTTTTGGTTGCTGGATTACGAACTGTAGGGAGAAGGACACTGCCCAGTTTATTCGGGGGGTGGGTCTTTCCCTCGTGGTTTATGTTTGTGTGTTGGGGCTGCTGACATGACTTCTGCTAACCCTGGGCTTACATTGCAATGTAGACATACCCTGAGAGGGCATCTATACTGAGACAAAAGCCCTGTGGCCTGGCTGGCCTGGATGATCTGATTTGGGCTCCTGGGGCTCCGGTTGTGGGGCTAAAAACTGCGGTGTAGACATTTGGGCTCAGACTGGAGACCAGGCTCGGAGACCCTCACCCCTCATGGGGTCTCAGAGGCCAGGCTCAAGCCCGAGTTTCTACACTGTAATTTTATTACCCTACAGCACAAGCCTGAATCAGCTGACCCAGGGATTGAGAATAGTCACTTGGGTGTGTTAATGGCAGTGTAGAAGTAATGCTAGGCTATGACCACACTGCAATGAAAAACCCAGGGCTGCCCCATGCCAGCTCAGGCTCCTGGGGCTTGGGCCATGGGGTGGTAAATTTGCAGTGTAGACATCTCAGCTCAGGCTCAATACCGGGGTCTGGGACCCCACAAGGTTGGGAGGGGGTTTAGCAAGTGGAAATGGTAAAACCACAGGGGAGTATTACCCTGGACTCATGGCATTTCTCCATTGGTCTGTCTGCTTTGGGGCAGGGACAATAACACGTCCTGCTGCATTTGTTATTTCAAAGGATGGTTTAGGATTTTCATTCTCAGACAGTGCACAAAACAGGACTCAACCCTCGGTGCAAACTAAACGAGCTGCCCACAGATTCTGGCAGCCACAATGAGCATTTGGTGTGAGAGCTCAGACCTGCCCCTGTCCCAGAGGGACGGGGTCATCTGCGAGGGGACTGGACCACTGTCCTATCAGCTCTTATCTCCCAAACTTTCAGTAACTCTATCCTCAGTGGCTGTGAGCATAATTTAAACCATAAGAAAAACCACACTGGGCTAAACCAAAGGCCCATCTAGCTCTGAATCTTGTCTTCTGACAGTAGCCAATACCAGGTGCCCCAAAAGCAACTCCCCCAGGCACCACTGAGAGTTGAACCAAGGATCTCCTACTTACAAAGGCAAGTACTTTAGCCAGCTAAGCCATGGTCCCTGCATGTGGCTAAAACACACTGTCTGACCACACCTGACTCCCTGCCATCTCCACCAGGACTAGACAAGCTTTGCTTGTGTTTGGATTCTGCAAAGCAGAGGAGCAGATGAGGTTTTCCTTGCAAGCTCTCTGTGAGTGTGAGAGCGAGAGAGAGAAAAATATCATTGGCCAGGTCTGCACTACAAAGTTATTTGAGCAGAACTATATTGCTCAGGTGTGTGAAAAACCCACATATCGGATGACATGCATCTGATGAAGTGGGTATTCACCCACGAAAGCTCATGCTCTAATACATCTGTTGGCCTATAAGGTGCCACAGGACTCTTTGCTGCTTTTACCAAGTACCATGGATGTATTAAAAGTAGGTATCTTTCTGCAACTATATCACATTCAACACAGATTTCATTTTCTACACATTTGCAGCACCTCCCAGGGCTGGGTTGAACAGAAATGTCACTTCCATTTTTCCCATCTCTACCTAGATAGGGATTGTATTTCCCAAATAATAGACAACATGCACCTGATTAGGAAGGAGATCTCTTCAGGAGGACCTGCTGCAGAGCCTGGGCCAGAACTGCTTTGGGAGCCCAATGCATGGGCATTTTCCTTAGTTCCAAGTCATTTTACTAGGGAATCCTGTTCCCAAACTTTGAGAAAAAATACTGAGCTAACCAATTGAACAACAGGGGGATTGAGATGGTGATGGGAAATAGGGTAAGTCAGAGGGATTCCTTTATCTCCTTCTGTTGTTACAGAGGATGAAATGACATTTTCCGCTATCCCTGCCCTGTTCCTGCTCTCTGTTATAGTTCAATATATTTTAAGTGAGGAAAATAGTAGTAAAAATATCTGCTCTGCAGCACAACCTGAACCAACATCAGAGCAACTGGGAATGAAACAATTTGTTCCCCAAGGGAGAACTCGATGACTAACAATTGCTGTGAAATGGGGGAACAGTATAACCGTGATGCTCAGGGTTTGTTTAGACTAGGAAAAGTGATGGAGTTTAGGTCAGGACAAGGGGGAAGCTAATGCCAACCCCTGCACCTGGGCTGCATCTGCTCTACAACTATAATTGTCTTTTTACCCCAAGATCACTAACTTGAGCAGCCAACGCCATGTACAGTCCTAGTGGATGTCAGGCACAGGTAGTTTTTGCCTCAGTGTACCTTGTTGGGATCAAACCTATCTCCCCCCACCTGGAGGTGATGAACATTCCTGGCCGGAGGGACACACACTCCTACGACTCAAAAGGAAAGGAGTTGATAGAAAAGATCACAGGACTGACCCCAAAGAAGGGTGAGCTGCAAAAGGCAGAAGCAGGAAACTGATCTGGTAGAGCTGAGACACCACGGTGAAGATAGTGATTTTTGCACCAGGTGGAAATTAGCAAATGTGATTTTAAACAATAACAACAACAACAGAAAACAAACTTTGGCCTGCCCTAGTCCAGGGATTTATAACAGTTCACTCTCATGTGGATTTTGCGATGTTTAATAAGGCTTGGGCGGTGATTGAAGCTTTTCCCACACTCAGAGCACATGTAGGGCATCTCTCCTGTGTGGATTCTCCTGTGTGCACTCAGGGCAGAGCTGTGATTGAAGCTTTTCCCGCACTCAGAGCATGTGCAGGGCGTCTCCTCTGCGTGGATTCTCCGGTGTGCGCTCAGGACAGAGCTGTAATTGAAGCTTTTCCCGCACTCAGAGCACGTGTAGGGCTTCTCTCCTGTGTGGATTCTCCGATGTGTGATAAGGGTTGAGTGCTCACTAAAGCTTTTCCCACACTCAGCGCACGTGTAGGGCGTCTCCCCTGTGTGGATTCTCTGATGTCTGATAAGGTGAGAGCTCTGATTGAAGCTTTTTCCGCACTCAGAGCACGTGTAGGGCGTCTCCCCTGTGTGGATTCTCTCATGTCTGATAAGGTGTGAGTGATGATTGAAGCTTTTCCCGCACTCAGAGCACGTGTAGGGCGTTTCCCCTGTGTGGATTCTCTGATGTGTAATAAGGTTTGAGCGCTGACTGAAGCTTTTCCCGCACTCATGGCACATGTAGCGTCTCTCTTCCAAGTTGATTCTGTTGCGTGGAATAAGGTCTGAGTGGCTACTGTAGTTTTCCTCTGGCCTCTGCTGAGTCTCACAGGCTTTTGTGTTTTCTGGGAGTGCACAACTCCTGGAAACATTCCCTTTGGATCTTCCTGATAACATCCAATGTGGTTCTACTTGCACAGTGTCTTCCTGCTGCGGTTTCTCCTCCTCGTTCTCACTCACCAGCCCATCGCCGGATGGGAGACAGAGAGAATCCAGACATAGGTCACTCCCTGTACCTGAGAAAAAGGAAATGTCAGAGAGAGGAATGGAAAAAGGGATGAACAAACCAAAATATATGTGGGAGAGATCAAACCTATCAGGTGCTGATTTTCCCCAAACCCTTCCACAGAGAAGAGAGGAAGGAATCAGTTCTAGGTCCTCATTGCACCATAACTCTCAGGAGAAAGTGAGATCAGGGAGCGACCTGCTGCCAGTTGTCAGTCAGAATAGGAGGGAAGCCATGAGTGACATCTGCCATGATGATTCCACATCTGCAGGGAACAATCCTGAACTTGGAGAGCTCACAGGGTCTTAGTAGGGCATCCCAAATGTTTCCTGCATTCCTAAGCAGTTGTTGAGTTGGTTTAACCAATTCCTTACCTGTGCAGGCAGCTCTCGGGAGCACTTCTTTCTCAGAGCCCTGGAGGTCTGGGACCCACGGCTCTTCCCCTCGTTCCAGCTGCGAGATCACATCAGGTTTGGAAACTGGAAACCCTACTCCAGGCAAAGAAAACAAGGGAGGTCAGTGTAATTGGTGGGATACATGTCACAAAGAATATTCCATGGTTTAACCCCATCTCATTTTAGGTAGTAACATCTGTAGCCATCAGGATTCATCTGCTTGCCTGCATCAATATCTCTTTTCTTATAAGTACAGTCTTGTGATAGGTTTATTAATTCCTATTAAAAATATGTTTGGCTGTAATGCAAGAAACCTACAGGCCAAAAACCTGCATTTTAAGCTAAAGCAAAGTTAGCATAGCTACATCCTGTGCCCTTTCACCCAGAAAAGGAACTGTTTTTCCTATATCCAAATAAAGTGCCTACGCTTAGGTCTAAGACCCTTTACCTAGACCAATAGACAATGAAGAATAGCAAAGGAGATTTTTCAAAGTTGTACTCACAGACTTAACAAGTACCCCACAAGTGCGCAGATACCTGTCATCCATACGCACATACATACTAGCCTATGGAGTAAGCATACCCTAACATTTCTATGGGGGGAAGACTGAAATTTGGGCATAAGAGAAAGGATTTCTGGCATTTATTTCTATAAAAAGAGGTAACCTACCTCACTATGGTACTCCCACCCAACCTCGACCGCCTCCTTCACTACACTTTACCATCTTCAACTACGTATTCATGCTATCCATCTACGACAGCTATTAACCACTAATAGGCCGCACTTATTTTCTTTTCAAACTTTAAGTTCAAAAGGGACTCGGCTAAGCTTGGTCTCTCTAAACTTTATTTTAGTTTGTGTATCAGATTATTTAGTTGAGCTAAAAAATAAATTCTAAAGTAGCTTTGACAGCTCTTTGCATTAGTTTCCCTTGCAAGAGCTGTGAAACTGGAACCGCCAGAGGCGAAGCCAACACCAGATTATCAAAACAGGGTGTGAATATTAACCAAAGTTTGCAGCACATAATATTGTATCATCATATGTATCTCTTGAATAACAGTAATACAATTGTAACTCTGTAATTCTAAATGTTTTACAATTTACTTACTATTTCATTGAGTTTAATAAAAAGTCGTTATGACTCTATCTGTCTCCCTGTGAGCTTCCTGTCATACCCGCGAAGGTCCCTTTATCAATTCTGTGGAACCCGATTCGAAACACGAACTTTTATCTTCTGATCAAACAAATTGGCGAGCCTAAACCCATATTAATTAATATAAATGATTAAGTATTATTAATTAATTAAAATAATTACAATACACATTAAATTAAGTTGATAAATCAAATCAACATTACTAACACACCCCAAATAAGGCTACGCATCCTAAGGCCATGTTCCTTGGCTCAAAATGGCAGGAGAGTTACTATTATAACAAATCATATTCACTACCTTAGTGCCTAAGGACCAACTAACAGTGGGGGACCCGGTCCCCATTGTGCTAGGCAAAGTGCAAACAGAGAACAGTAGATGGCCCATGCCCTGAAGAATTTACAATCTAAATCAGGGGTAGGCAACCTGCGGCAGCGAGCTGATTTTCAGTGGCACTCACACTGCCTGGGTCCTGGCCCCTGGTCCGGGGGGAGGGAGAGGGGGCTCTGCATTTTAATTTAATTTTAAATAAAGCTTCTTAAACATTTTAAAAACCTTATTTACTTTACAAACAACAATAGTTAGTTCTATATTATAGACTTATAGAAAGAGACCTTCTAAAAACGTTAAAATGTGTTACTGGCACACGGAACCTTAAATTAGAGTGAATAAATGAAGGCTCGGCACAGCACTGCTGAAAGGTTGCCGACCCCTGATCTAAATAGACAAGACAGACACAGAATGGGGGAAGGGGTAGAACCCACTGTTAGAATAGAGATATTCAGGCCTGCCTGTAAAGCCTAGACTTTAAGAACTTAGGTGTATTTTTATCACTTTGTCTTTATACCCCTGTAACTAGCTAAGAATCAAAATCACAGTCTGCCTGTGTCTGGGCCTTCTCTCACTAGGATAGGCTGAGGCCTTGTTCTTACGCTAAGGCCTTTGGCTAAGCAGCAGGGGCAGCCATAAGCAGGGGCAGCCATAAGCACATCCCAAACCAGTCACACTGAAATAAGGTGCTATTGGGCTGTTAGGAAGTCGATCCTGTCCTGATAGTGCCCATCGCCACCAGATAAAGAAACAGATCTTAAGATGGTTAAAGAAAACTTAGTTTGACAGCATCCTGTCTGGCAAGAAATCCCTTATAAATGGTTGTGGTTGTGAAACCCTCATTTCTGTATTGTTTTATCTTTATGGCCACCACTTTTACCTTGTTAATCAGTCTGGTTCTCTAATTGTTTCTGTCTGCTGCATAATTAATTTTTCTAGGTGTAAGTTCATTAGGGCAGTGGAATATGCTTGCTTGGAAATAACCCCAATAAACATCGCATTATCTGTGCTTTGGACTTCTGGTCTTTCGCTGCTTGCTGTCTGCGTGACAAGAACCAGGGAAGTGGAGGATGAAGGGAAAACCCTCTAACAAATGGACATGACCTGATAACCAAAAGGTGAGCCTTTAAGGAAGGTTTTAATACACTTTGGAATGGATCAGGGATTCCCCCAAGGACTGAGAGGGAGCGATAGTAAACACGCATTTAGATCCTTTTCTTGTTTTGTATCTTTTCCCCATAAGGCTGAACCTCTGGCACTGTCATGGATCCATAGGATCTCTGCAATGCCCTGGCTTTAAAACAGTCCTTGGGAGGTGCCCCTTGAGTGCACTAGACCCCCAAGGGGTCCCACTCTTCCACAAGGACAGGCCACTTAGCTTCAGCACCTGAGACTGAGCCACTTCCTCGGTGCCCTTCCTCCACACTCCTCTCCACTTCTTCCCATTACTCTCAGCCAGCACCACCTCCCGGCTCCTTGGGAGCTTCTTGTGTTCCCTCCTTGTCTCTCACAACTTTATCCCTCCCTGCTGCTTCTTAGCTCTAACCCTGCACACACTCTCCCTATATCTGGGCACCCTACAATTATCTACTCCCCCCTTCTCCCCCCCCCCACAGCTCTGATCTCCCTTCATCCGTGGGGTCCTGAATGGCAACATTATACGCTCTCCTATCAAAAGAGGAGCTCATCTGACTGTCACACAAGCCAGGCATGAGTCATACACCTATTTACTCAATTTAGAATTCTACAGGAGGCATATTTTCCTCTTAAAATGAGGAATAGGCATGAAAGCTACAGTTATTAATGTATGCAATAAGGATACATTAAATGCAATTTTTAAATGACTGATGTCACCAAAAAGGCACATGTCCAAAAATGATACTAGTGGGTGGGAGATAAGGCAAAAAAGCGGGGGCAAGGAAACTTGTCAAAACTTGTATAACAAATAAAGGTATAAAGTTACTACTACTCAGGTTCTTCAGAGACCCCACAGCTTCTAATAACCCAGGGGACAGGACTCCTTACCCAGCAAGGTCATCGTCTCATAGTTCTCCTGCATGACATCCCTGTAGAGGGCTCTCTGAGCGGGGTCCAGCAGAGCCCCCTCACCCCTGGTGAAATACACAGCCACCTCCTCGAAGGTCACCGCCCCCTGAAAGAGCGAGAGTCCAACACTCAGGACCTGCTGCCCCACTCAGAACCCCACTATTCACGGAACAGCAGCACCAGGTAAATGGAAGCTCCGGGAGGCACATGTTAACAGAGTCCCACCCCACCTTGCCTAGAACAGCCAGGAGGCATCAGAGGGTAGAAAGAGAGAAAAAATGGTTACTCACCGTTGTAACTGTTGTTCTTCGAGATGTGTTGCTCATATCCATTCCAGTTAGGTGTGTGCGCGCCGCGTGCACGTTCGTCGGAAGATTTTTACTCTAGCAACACTCGGTGGGTCGGCTGGGCACCCCCTGGAGTGGCGCCGCTATAGCGCCGGATATATACCCCTGCCGACCCATCCGCCCCTCAGTTCCTTCTTGCTGGCTACTCCGACAGTGGGGAAGGAGGGCGGGTTTGGAATGGATATGAGCAACACATCTCGAAGAACAATAGTTACAACGGTGAGTAACCGTCTTTTCTTCGTCGAGTGCTTGCTCATATCCATTCCAGTTAGGGGATTCCCAAGCCTTACCTAGGCGGTGGGGTCGGGGTGAGATGTCGCAGAATGCAAAACTGCTGAGCCAAAGGCTGCATCATCTCTGGACTGTTGGACCAGTGCATAATGTGAGGCGAAGGTGTGGACTGAGGACCAGGTAGCTGCGCGACCTATCTCCTGGAAGGGCACGTGAGCAGCAGAAGAAGCCTGAGCCCTGGTGGAAAGTGCAGTGAGGTGGCTTGATGGAACATGGGCCAAGTCACAGCAGGTGCGGATGCACGACTTCACCCAAGATGAAATCCTCTGGGAGGAGAGAGGTAAGCCCTTCATTCGGTCTGCCACTGCAACGAAGAGTTGGGGTGTTTTATGAAAGGGCTTTGTCCGCTCGATATAAAATGTGAGCGCCCTACGGATGTCTAGGGAGTGCAATTGTTGCTCCCTTCGCCATGAGTGTGGCTTCGGAAAGAAGACCGGAAGGGAGATATCCTGGTTGATATGAAAGGCCGACACCACCTTAGGGAGGAAGGCCGGATGTGGTCACAACTGCACCTTGTCCTTGTGAAACACAGTGTACGGTGGGCCCACCGTGAGAGCCTGAAGCTCGGAGACTCGTCTGGCCGATGTAATGGCTACGAGGAAAACTGTCTTCCAGGACAGGTATAGCAGCGAGCAGGTTGCCAGTGGCTTGAATGGGCAGTCATAAGTCAGGTTAGAACCAGGTTGAGGACCCAGGTTTGGGCGGGGTGGCGAATTTGTGGGTATAAGCGCTCCAAGCCCTTGAGGAACCTAGAAACCATAGGGTGCGAGAATACGGAGCAGCCACTCTCCCCTGGGTGGAAGGTAGAGATGGCTGCCAAGTGTACCCTCAATGATGACACCGCCAGGCCCTGCTGTTTGAGAGACCAGAGGTAGTCCAAGATGGAATGGATCGGGGCCTCCGTGGGAGTAACATTGTGCGTTTCACACCAGCAGGAGAAACGCTTCCACTTGGCCAGATATGTTAACCGAGTGGAATGTTTCCTACTACCCAGGAGTACCTGTTGTACCGAGGCAGAGCAAAGTAACTCGGATCGGTTTAGCCACGCAGCAGCCATGCTGTGAGGTGCAGGGATTGCAGGTCTCGGTGGTGAAGTCTGCCGTGATCCTGCGTTATGAGGTTTGGGCGAAGAGGCAGGGGAATCAGGTTGGCTATCGACAGGTCTAGCAACATGATGTACCAGTGCTGCCTGGGCCACACTGGAGCGATCATGATCAGGTGCGCTCTGTCCCTGCGGAGTTTTAGCAGGACCCTGTGAACCAGCGGGAACGGTGGAAAAGCGTACAGCAGATGGCTTGTCCACGGCATCAGAAAAGCATCCGAGATCGAGCCCGGGGAGAAGCTTTGGAATGAGCAGAACGTCTGGCACTTCCTGTTCTCGCGAGAAGCGAAGAGGTCTATGCGGGGAGAGCCCCACTTCCCGAAAACGGAATGGATAACGTCCGGACAAATCGACCACTCGTGAGACAGGAAGGATCTGCTGAGGCGATCTGCCAGAGTGTTCCGAACCCCTGGGAGAAAGGACGCTACACCAGGTCTATCGATTGGGCTATGCAGAAGTCCCTGAGCTGGATAGCTTCCTGCAAAGAGGGGAGGACCGTGCTCCTCCCTGCTTGTTTATGTAATACATGGTCGTTGTGTTGTCTGTGAACACTGAGACACAATGGCCTTGTAGGTGCTGCTGAAAACGCCTGGCACGCAAGGCGGACTGCTCTCAGCTCTCGGACATTGATGTGCAAGGCCAGCTCTTGGGCTGACCAAAGGCCCTGAGTGCGAAACTGACCAAGGTGAGCACCCCAGCCGAGAGATGAGGCGTCCATCGTGAGGGACACCAAGGGGTGAGGTGGATGGAACGGCATCCCTGCACACACCAGGGAGGGCGTCGACCACCAGTCGAGGGAGCCTAGGATGCTCGGGGGGATTGTGACGATCATGTCTATGCTGTCTCTGCTCGGGTGGTACACCGAAGCGAGCCATGATTGGAGTGGCCGGAGGCGAAGCCTGGCATGTTTGGTCATGAACGTGCAGGCAGCCATGGGACCCAGAAGACCTAGGCAAGAGCGAGCCGAAGTTGTCGGGAAGTTCCGTAGACCTTGTATAATTGTTACCATCGCCTGAAACCGAGGCTGAGGTAAGCAGGCTCTGGCGAGATTGGAGTCCAGGATGGCTCCATGAATTCTATTCTCTGTGTGGGAATCAGAGTGGATTTCTCTATATTGATCATCAGGCCTAGACGCAAGAATAGGTCCTTGACGATGGCCACATGACGGGTAACTTGGGCCTCGGAGGTCCCTCGAATGAACCAATCGTCTAGATACGGAAAAATGTGTATCCGGCGGCGGCGGAGGGAGGCGGCGACTACAGCCATGCACTTTGTGAATACTCTTGGGGCTGTAGAGAGGCCAAACGGAAGGACCGTAAACTGGAAATGATGACGGTTGGCCACAAACCGGAGGTACCTTCTGTGTGGAGGATAAATGGTGACGTGAAAATACGCGCCCTTCATATCGAGGGCGGCATACCAGTCTCCGGGATCCAAGGATGGGATGACGGTCCCCATGGATACCATGTGGAACTTCAGCGTTATCATGAACTTGTTGAGTTCCCGCAGGCCTAGGATAGATCTGAGACTTCCCTTCGCCTTGGGGATAGGAAATAGTGGGAGTAGAACCCCTTGCCCCTTTCATCCTTTGGTACATCCTCTATAGCTCCGATGGTGAGGAGCGTCCGCACCTCTTGCAAGAGGAATTGCTTGTGAGAGGGGTCCCTAAAGAGGAACAAGGATGGAGGGTGGGAGGTGGGGGACGAAATAAACTGGAGGCGGTACCCAAGTTCCACCGTGCGTAGGACCCAAAGATTTGAGGTTAGAAGGTACCACGCAGGGAGGAAAAAGGAGAGACGGTTGTAAAAGGGAGGGAATGGATCCTGGGTAATAACTGGTACGCCGTCCTCAGGCGTGCCTTCAAAAGTTAGGCTTTGGCCCCATTGGTGGTTTAGAGGGACCCTGATTTTGGCCCCCTTGGGGTCCTGACTGACGCCTACGACCGCCTCGGCCTCACCTGCTGGCAAAGTCCTGTCTTTGTCTAGGCGCAGGGTAAGGGCGGTGGGGCTGGGGATGGAAAGGCCGGCGCTGAGTCACCGGCGTGTGCATGCCGAGAGAGCGCATAGTGACCCTGCTGTCCTTTAGGCTTTGCAGCCTAGGGTCAGTTTTTTCGGAGAACAGGCCTTTGCCATCGAAGGGCAAGTCCAGTATAGTATGCTGCAGCTCCGGGGGAAGGCTCGACACCTGGAGCCATGAAATGCGCGTCATGGCAACACCCGAGGCCAGAGTCCTGGCAGCGGAGTCAGCTGCATCCAATGAGGCCTAGAGGGAAGTTCTCGCCACTTTCTTCCCTTCTTCCAGGAGGGCAACAAACTCTTGATGGGAGTCCTGAGGAACCAACTCCGTAAATTTGCCCGCCGCCGCCCAGGTGTTGTAATTGTAGCGGCTAAGCAGGACTTACTGGTTTGCTACGCGGAGTTGTAGGGCCCCTGCCGAGTACACTTTACGGCCCAGTAAGTCCATTCGCCTAGCCTCCTTTGATTTAGGGGCTGGTGCCTGCTGGCCATGGCGTTCCCTCTCATTGATGGACTGGACGACAAGGGAGCAGGGGGTGGATATACATATAGGTACTCGTACCTCCTGGAGGGTACCATGTACTTGCGTTCGACTCCTCTGCCCGCGGGCAGGATAGTGGCTGGAGACTGCCAGATGGTATCCGCATTGGCCTGGATCGTCTGAATGAACGGGAGGGCCACTCTAGTGGGGGCGTCAGCCGACTGAATGTCTATGACCAGATCCTCTATCTCCGAGACTTCCTCCACTTGGAGGTTCATATTGAGTGCCACCCGTCTCAGGAGGTCCTGATGGGCCCTCAAGTCGATTGGAGGAGGGCCCGAGGAGGATATTCCTGCCACCGCCTCATCTGGAGAGGAGGAAGAAGAAAGGCCGGGGACAAGCGGTCCTGCGTGGTCTCGTGCTCCTGGACGACCTCCTGTTCCGGTGGGATCTGGGAGTCCGGTGGCTGAACCAGGGCTTCCTCCATACCGGTCGGAGGACGGCTAACTGTCGCTTCTGGCACCCAGTGCTCTGATGGAACAGAGCGAGATGGGATCACAGGTATGCCTGGGGGCCAGGGTCCTGGGCCTAGGGCTCCTGGAAGACTCTGGTGGGCACAGCCGAATCACGGTCTTGCGCGTATGAACTGCCCGCGCGGGACGACACTGATGCATGTCTGGATGGCTATGGAGGAGCTGAAAAGCCCTGGGCAGAGTCTCCGTCTCTAGTTGATGTTGCTCGACGGGGCACCGGGGATCGGTACCAGAAGGCATATCGGTACCGGGAGCGAGAAAAGATGGTTACTCACCGTTGTTACTGTTGTTCTTCGAGATGTGTTGCTCCTATCCATTCCAGTTAGGTGTGTGCGCGCCGCGTGCACGTTCGTCGGAAGATTTTTACCCTAGCAACACTCGGTGGGTCGGCTGGGCGCCCCCTGGAGTGGTGCCGCTATGGCGCAGGATATATACCCCTGCCGATCCATCCGCCCCTCAGTTCCTTCTTGCCAGCTACTCCGACAGTGGGGAAGGAGGGCGGGTCTGGAATGGATAGGAGCAACACATCTCGAAGAACAGTTACAATGGTGAGTAACCGTCTTTTCTTCTTCGAGTGATTGCTCCTATGCATTCCAGTTAGGAGATTCCCAAGCCTTACGTAGGCGGTGGGGTCGGAGTTAGATGTTGCAGAATGCAAAACTGCTGAGCCAAAGGCTGCATCAGCTCTGGACTCTTGGACCAATGAGGCAAAGGTGTGGACCGAGGACCAGGTAATTGCACGACACATCCCCTGAAAGGGTATGGGAGCCAGGAAGGCAGCAGAGAAGCCTGAGCCCTGGTGGAATGTGCAGTAAGGTGGCTCTATGGAACATGGGCCAAAACACAGGAGGTGCGGATGCACAACGTCATTGAAGATGAAATCCTCTAGGAGGAGACAGGTGTGCCCTTCGTCCGGTATGCCGGTACGACGAAGGTTTGGGGGCGTTATGAGAGGGCTCTGTCCGCTAGATATAGATTGCGGACGCCCTACGGACGTCGAAGGAGGGCAATTGTTGCTCTCCTTGCAATGAGAGTGGCTTCAGAAAGAAGACCGGAAGGAAGATATCCTGGTAGATATAAAAGGCCGACACCTCCTTAGGGAGGCAGGTCGGACGTGGTAATAACTGCCCTTGTCCTTGAGGAACACAGTATACCGTGGGCCTATTGTGAGAGCCTGAAGCTCGGAGACTCGTCTGGCCGCTGGAAAGGCTACAGGAAAACTGTCTTCCAGGACAGGTATATCAATGAGCATGTTGACATTGGCTCGAATAGGGCAGTCATAAAACTGGTTAGAACCAGGTTGAAGACCCAGGTTTATGGCGGGGCCCCACTGGGGGGAGGGGTATAAACACTCCAAGCCCTGAGGAACCAGAAGGAATGGATCGGGACCTCGGCGGGAGAAACATTGCGTGTTTCGGAGCAGCAGGAGAAACGCTTCCACTTGGCCAGATACGTTAACCAAGTGGAAGATTTTCTACCACCCCAGAGAATCCTGTAGAACCGAGGCAGAACAACGTAACTTGGATCAGTTTAGCCACGCAGCAGCCCTGCTGTGAGGTGCAGGGATTACAAGTCCGGGTGGTGAAGCTTGCCATGATCCCGCGTCATGGGGTCTGGGCAAAGAGGGCTGGCTACCGACAGGTGTAGCAACGTGGTGTACCAGTGCTGCCCGGGTTACGCTGGAGCGATCACGATCAGGTGCGCTCTGTCCCTGCAGAGTTTTAGCAGGACCCTGTGAACCAGCGGGAACAGTGGAAAAGCGTACAGCAGATGGCTGATCCACGGCCTCAGGAAAAACCTCCAAGACCGAGCCTGGGGAGAGGCCTTGGAATGAGGAGAACTTCTCTCCCTTTTCATTCTCGCGAGAGCGAGGAGGGCTATGCGGGGAAAGTCCCACTTCCGGAAAACGGAATGGATAAAGTCCGGAGGAAACTACCACTTGTGAGACAGGAAGGATCTGCTGAAGCGATCCGCCAGCTGAAACGCCTGGTACACAAGGCAGACTGCTCTCAGCTCTCGGACATTGATATGTAAGGCCAGCTCTTGCGCCGACCGAACGCCGTGAGTGCGAAACTGAGCCAGGTGAGCACCCAGCCAAGAGATGGGGTGTCTGTCATGAGGGACCCCGAGGGGTGAATGGAACAGCATCCCTGGATACACCAGGGAGGGCGCTGACTCCCAGTCAAGGGAGCCTAGGATGCTCGGGGGGAACGAGACGACCATGAGAATGCTATCTCCGCCCGGGTGGCACACCCAGGTGAGCCACGATTGAAGTGGATGGAGGCGAAGCCTGGCATGTTTGGTTACAAACGTGCAGACAGCCATGTGACTCAGGAAACCTAGGCAAGTGCGAGCCAAAGTTGTCGGGAAGGTCCGTAGACCTTGTACAATTGTTACCCTCGCCTGAAACCAAGGCTGAGGTAAGCAGGCTCTGATGAGTCTGGAGTCCAGGACGGCCCCAATGAATTCTATTCCCTGTGTGGGAATCAGAGTGGATTTTTCTATTGATCATCAGGCCTAGACACAGGAATAGGTCCGTGTCGATGCCCACATGACTGGTAACTTGGGCCCAGTGGTCCCTCGAATGAGCGAATCGTCTAGATACGGAGAACGTGTATCCGACGGTGGCGAAGAGAGGCGGCGACTACAGCCATGCACTTTGAATATACTTGGGCTGTAATAAAGGCCAACCGGGAGGGCCGTATACTGGAAACGACGGTAGGCCCCAAACCGAGGGTACCTTCTGTGTGGCTCTTGCATGGCCAGAGTCGACGGTGCCGATATCGTCAGTGCCACGGCAGGTATCGGTGTCAGGCGGTCCGACTTAGCATAGTCTTGTGCCTCCTCACCCTTGGGGAGAGGGATCGGTGCCGAGCGGACGTCGGTGCTGGCGACAGCCGGTGTCGAGAGGTCTTGGCGGTACCGGCGCGATCCGGTGCCGAGGGAGCGCTTCTTGAAGACTGTCCAAGCGCTCGGTGCCGAGGAGTAAGAGCTGCCTCTCTCAGGAGCTGCTTGAGACGAAAGTCCCGCTCCTTTTATGTTCTCAGCTTAAAGGCCTTACAAATGCAGCACTTATCTGTTAGGTGAGATTCCCCGAGGCACTTAAGACAGGAGTTGAGGGGATCTCTTGTCGGCATCGGCTTGTGGCAGGCCGAGCACGGTTTGAAACCCAGTGAACCAGGCACAGACCCCGGCACCGGGTGCAGGGAAGGGGATAATCCCCGAACCCCTCTGAACTATATACATTAACTATACTTCAAACGAATAACGTTAACTACAACTATATAAATCTGAACCATATACACAAGAATTAACGAGAGAACTACGAGTAGCTAGGGAAGTGGAGGTCAGCTAAACCGCGCTCCACTATTCCAACGACCGACATGGGCGGTAAGAAGGAACTGAGGGGCGGATGGGTCAGCAGGGGTATATATCCGGCGCTATAGCGGCGCCACTCCAGGGGGTGCCCAGCCGACCCACCGAGTGTTGCTAGGGTAAAAATGTTCTGATGAACGTGCACGCGGCGTGCACACACCTAAGTGGAATCGATATGAGCAAGCACTCGAAGAACCACCTTTGTGTCTCCCAGCTGACAGATGGAGGCAGGGTCATCACATTTATCACATACCTACTAGCCAGGGCTTGGTATAGGAGATGGGGCTGTCTCTGGACCCTACTGGTGGTTCCCTGGTAGGAATCCCAACACTCTCCGGGCTTGGCTATACTTGCAAGTTGCAGCGCTGGTGGAGGCTTTCCAGCGTTGCATTTATTCTCCGTCCACACTTGCAAGGTACATCCAGCGCTGCAACTCCCTGGCTGCAGCGCTGGCTGTACACCCGGTCGGGTTGGGGTGTAGCGATTGCAGTGCTGGTGATCCAGCGCTGCTCATCAGGTGTGGACAGACACCAGCGCTTTAATTGGCCTCCAGGGAATAAGGAGATATCCCAGAATTCCTGTTCAGCCACTCTGCTCATCAGTTTGCACTCTACTGCTCTGGCCTCAGGTGATCCGCCCTTTAAATGCCCCGGGAATTTTAAAAATCCCCTTCCTGTTTGCTGCAGCCAGGTGTGGAGTGCAATCAGTTAATCTTTCCTGGTGACCATGCCTCCACGCGGCAAACGAGCCCCAGCATGGAGCAATGGCGAGTTGCTGGACCTCATTAGTGTTTGGGGGGAGGAAGCTGTGCAGTCCCAGCTGCGCTCCAGCCGTAGGAATTATGATATCTTTGAGCAGGTATCAAGGTCCATGCTGGATAGGGGCCATGATCGGGACGCGCTGCAATGCAGGGTTAAAGTAAAGGAGCTGCGGAGTGCCTATTACAAAGCCCGCGATGGGAACCCCATCGCGCTGCCCCCATGACCTGCCGTTTTTACAGGGAGATGGACGCGATACTTGGGAGTGACCCCACTGCCAATCCGAGGACCACGATGGACACTTCTGAGCAGGGTGGGGGACCGGCGCCGCCGGCGGCGGCGGCGTCGGCGGGGGGGGGGAGGAAACCGCGAGTGAAGCTACTGGGATGGGGGAAGACACCCCAGAGTCCCAGGAGGCATGCAGCCAGGAGCTCTTCTCAAGCCAGGAGGAAGGAAGCCAATCGCAGCCGCCAGCAGTTGCTGAAGGACAAGCAGAGGAGCAAGTTACCGGTAAGCGGCTTTTATTTTCAGGGTGGAAATGTTTCGGGAGAGGAGGGGGGGTTAGGGCTGCATGCATGCATGCCTAGATGTGGAATAGCCCATTGATGTGGTCTATCACGTCGCGGTAATCGGCTGCAGTAATCTCCTCAAAAGTTTCAGCCAGAGCGTGGGCAATGTGCCTGCGCAGGTTTATAGGGAGAGCCACTGTGGTCCTTGTCCCAGTCAGGCTAACGCGTCCGTGCCACTGTGCCGCGAGGGGTGGGGGGACCATTGCTGCACACAGGCAAGCTGCATAGGGGCCAGGGCGGAATCCGCATTGCTGTAGAAGACCTTCCCGCTCTTCCCTGGTGACACGCAGCAGGGAGATATCTTCCAGGAGTAACTGTTAGTGCAGATCCCCCCTGCAGCTGTTTGCTGTCCCCAACGCACAGAAACCCCTGCACAGCCCTGAAGCAATCAGTACCCCTTACTCACCATTTCGTGGCTCCTGTTGTTTTATGTGTGCTCTTATTTGTTATGGAAAAAGTATGCTAAAGTGAAGACTGTGTGTGGAAATCACTGTCTGGATGAGATAATTAACAATGCTACCCTGTTAACTGTTGCCATTTTTGCCTTCCAAAAGTGACCTTGACTGCTGGACTGCCCAGATCTACCACAGCACAGAGACTACAGAATCTGAGGAAAAAGCCGTGAAAAACCAAGGAAGACATGCTGAAAAAAGACGGTTACTCACCTGTAGTAACTGTTGTTCTTCGAGATGTGTTGCTCCTATCCATTCCAGTTAGGTGTGCGCGCCGCGCGTGCACGGCATCTCGGAACTTTTTACCCTAGCAACCCCGGCGGGCCGGCTGGCGCCCCCTGGAGTGGCGCCGCTATGGCGCCCATTATATACCTCAGCCGGCCCGTCCGCTCCTCAGTTCCTTCTTGCCGGCTACTCCGACAGTGGGGAAGGAGGGCGGGTCTGGAATGGATAGGAGCAACACATCTCGAAGAACAACAGTTACTACAGGTGAGTAACCGTCTTTTCTTCTTCGAGTGATTGCTCCTATGCATTCCAGTTAGGTGATTCCCAAGCCTTACCTAGGCGGTGGGGTCGGAGTGAGACGTGGCGGAATGTAATACCGCGGAGCCGAAGGCTGCGTCGTCTCGAGACTGTTGCACTAACGCGTAGTGGGAGGCGAAGGTGTGGACCGAAGACCAGGTGGCCGCTCGACAGATGTCCTGGAGTGGAACATTGGCCAGGAAGGCGGCCGATGAGGCGTGCGCCCTTGTCGAGTGAGCGGTGAGGCGGCATGGCGGCACGCGAGCAAGCTCATAGCAGGTCCGAATACATGCAGTGACCCAGGAGGAAATTCTCTGGGAGGAGACCGGCTCACCCTTCATGCGGTCGGCGACTGCCACAAACAGCTGGGTCGAACGCCGGAAAGGCTTCGTCCGCTCGATGTAAAAGGCAAGCGCTCTGTGGACGTCCAGGGTGTGAAGCTGCTGTTCCCGGGGCGAGGTATGCGGCTTCGGGAAGAAGACCGGGAGGAAGATCTCCTGGTTGACGTGGAAGGCCGATACCACCTTGGGGAGGAAGGCCGGATGCGGTCGAAGCTGTACCTTGTCTGCATGGAAGACGGTGTAAGGTGGACACACCGTTAGTGCACGAAGCTCAGAGACTCGTCTCGCGGATGTAATGGCGACGAGGAAAGCCGTCTTCCAGGAGAGGTAGAGCAGGGAGCACGTGGCCAAGGGCTCGAAGGGGGGACCCATCAGCTTGGCCAGGACGAGGTTCAAATCCCAGGTCGGGGCAGGACGCCGCACCTGCGGGTACAAGCGGTCCAGGCCTTTAAGGAAGCGGGAAACCATCTGGTTGGAGAAGATGGACCGACCTTCCAGCGATGGACGAAAGGCGGACACTGCTGCCAGGTGAACCCTCAATGAGGAGACTGCAAGACCTTGCTCCTTAAGGTACCACAGGTAGTCGAGGATGGTAGGTACCGGAACTACGAATGGATTCAGACTTCGCTGATCGCACCAAAGCGCGAACCTCTTCCATTTCGCGAGGTAAGTGGAGCGAGTGGAAGGCTTTCGACTCTCAAGCAGGACTTGCTGAACTGCCGCGGAACAGTCCCTCTCCGCGTGGGTCAACCACTCAGGTACCAAGCTGTAAGATGGAGGGACTGCAGGTTCGGATGGCGGAGTCTGCCGAAGTCCTGGGTGATGAGGTCCGGCCAAGACGGAAGGGGGATGGGTTCCCGAACGGAGAGCTCGAGCAGCAGGGTGTACCAGTGCTGCCTCGGCCAGGCCGGCGCTATGAATATGACGTGGGCTCTGTCCCTCCGAAGCTTCAGGAGCACTCGGTGCACGAGCGGGAACGGAGGGAAGGCGTAGAGGAGGCGATCCGTCCAGGGGTAGAGGAAGGCGTCGGACAGGGAGCCTGGCGAGCGACCTTGGAATGAACAAAACAGGTGACACTTCCTGTTCTCCCTGGAGGCGAATAGGTCTATCTGGGGAAATTCCCACCTCCGGAAGATTGTGTGGACGACATCTGGACGGAGGGACCACTCGTGGGAGAGGAACGACCTGCTGAGACGGTCGGCCAGCGTGTTCTGCACTCCCGGAAGAAAAGACGCTTGCAGGTGAATGGAGTGGGTCACGCAGAAATCCCACAGGAGCATCGCCTCCCTGCAGAGGGGGGAGGAGCGTGCTCCGCCCTGTTTGTTCACGTAGAACATTGCTGTCGTATTGTCCGTGAACACTGTCACACATCGGCCTTGCAGGTGGGGGCAGAAAGTTCGGCAGGCTAGACGGATCGCTCGCAGCTCGCGGACATTGATATGCAGGGCGAGCTCTTGGGTCGACCAGAGGCCTTGGGTGTGGAGATCGCCCAGGTGAGCCCCCCAACCGAGCGCCGAGGCGTCCGTGGTGAGCGTGGCGGACGGGCGCGGAGGGTGGAACGGGACCCCGGCACACACGATCTCCGGGTCGAGCCACCATCGGAGGGACTCGAGGGTCGCTCTGGAGACCGTCACCACCATATCGATCGGGTCCCGGTGCGGCCGGTACACCGACGCGAGCCAGGCCTGGAATGGGCGGAGGTGGAGCCGCGCGTACGCGGTCACATACGTGCATGCCGCCATGTGGCCCAGGAGGCGGAGGCAGGAGCGCACCGTCGTGGTCGGGAAGGTGACTAGGTCCATGATGAAGGCGACCATTGTCTGGTGGCGGGCGCGAGGGAGACAGGCCATGGCTATGGTGGAGTCGAGGACCGCTCCGATGAACTCCACGCGCTGAGAAGGAATCAAAGTGGACTTCTCGGTGTTGATGAGGAGGCTGAGCCTCCGGAAGAGGGACCGGATCTCCGCCATTTGGCCCATCACGAGTTGTCGAGATTGTCCGCGAACCAGCCAGTCGGCTAGATACGGGTATACGTGGATCTGACGACGGCGGAGGGCTGCGGCGACCACCGCTATGCATTTGGTAAAGACCCTTGGTGCGGTGGAGAGACCGAACGGCAACACAGCAAACTGGTAGTGGGTGTTGCCGACCACAAATCGGAGGTAACGTCGATGAGGAGGATAGATGGCGACATGGAAGTAAGCGTCCTTCATGTCGAGGGCGGCAAACCAATCTCCCGGATCCAGAGAGGGAATGATGGTCCCCAAGGTGACCATGCGAAACTTGGGCTTGAGCAGGTACTTGTTCAGCTCGCGAAGGTCCAGGATAGGACGTAGCCCGCCTTTCGCCTTGGGGATGAGAAAATAACGGGAGTAGAATCCCCTGCCCCTCCTGTCTTGAGGCACTGCTTCTATGGCACCCACGCTCAACAGAGTCTGGACCTCTTGTAAGAGGACTTGCTCGTGAGAGGGGTCCCTGAAGAGGGACAGGGAGGGTGGGTGGGAAGGCAGGGGCGAAACAAATTGCAGACGGTATCCCGACTGGACTGTTTGCAGCACCCAGTTGTCCGTTGTTAATTGGGACCACGCCGAAAAGAAATGGGAAAGGCGGTTGTAAAATAAGGGGGTAGGATCCGGTAGGGAGAGAGATGGGCCGTCCTCGAGCGTCCCATCAAAAAGCAGGCTTGGCCCCCTGGGGGGCCTTGGACGAGGCCTGCCCCTGGTTTCTCTGATTGCCTGACGGACGACGGCGGTTCTGAGCCGGTCGCCGGCTGACATACGGCCGATAGCGCTGTTGGTAGCGGGAGGGTTGCGGCCGGAAGGGCCTGCGCTGCGTCGCCGGCGTGTGCATCCCAAGCGTACGGATGGCGATGCGACCGTCCTTCAGGGTCTGGATCCGAGAATCCGTCTTCTCGGAAAACAGACCCTGGGTGTCGAAGGGGAGGTCCTGGAGGGTATACTGCACCTCCGGCGGCAGGGTGGAGGATTGCAGCCAGGAGATGCGCCTCATCGTCACGCCGGATGCCAAGGTCCGAGCCCCGGAGTCCGCGGCGTCGAGGGCGGCCGTGATAGAGGACCTGGAGGACTTCCTTCCCTCGTCCAACAAGGCCGAGAACTCCTGGCGGGATGTTGATGGCAGGAGCTCCATGAACTTCGCCAGGGACGTCAGGATGTCGAAGACGTACCTGGCGAGGAGGACCATGATGTTTGCGATCCGCATTTGTAAGCCCCCTGCGGAGTAGACCTTACGGCCGAGCAGGTCCATGCGTCGGGCGTCCTTGGACTTGGGCGCAGGGGCCGGTTGGCCGTGCCTCTCGCGGTCGTTGACGGATTGAACGACCAGGGAGTCCGGGGTTGGGTGGGAGTAGAGGTACTCATAGCCCGTTGGGGGGGCTGAGTACTTACGCTCGACCCCGCGTGCTGTGGGTTGAATGGAAGCGGGGGTCTGCCAGAGCGTAGTGGCGTTTTTCTGAATTGTCCGTACAAAGGGCAACGCCACGCGGACGGGAGCGTCCGCACCCACCACATTGGTGATCGGGTCCTCGTCCTCTTGGACCTCCGCGACGGGGAGACCCATGGCCGTCGCCACTCGGCGAAGCAGGTCCTGGAAGGCCCGAAGGTCAATGGGCGGGGGTTCGTTGGCCGCAGCATCTGCCACAGCCTCGTCCGGCGAGGATGATGAAGAAATGCCCTGCACAATTGGCTCCGGCGCCGGGGCTGTTGGTTGAGCCTCCGCTGAGTCGTGCGGAGTGGCTGATTGGCGGTCCGGAGGAGCAGAGGGCTCGTGCGGAGGAGAGGAAGGCGGCCGGCTAACTGTCGCCTCGGGGACCCTGGTCCCGGTGGTCACATCCCGCGGAGGGAATGGGATGCCCTGCTCCTCATGATGCCCCCAGGGGACCCAGTAGCCCCACTGTTCATGATGGAGTCCTTGCGGGGTCGGCAACCGGTGGGCGGTACCATCCGCACCGGAGGCCAGCGATGCTGGGCGGGATGGCCAAGGCGGTGCCGAGGCGCCGAGGGATTGAGCCGCTGAAGACGGGAGTCGCTCCGTCGACGGCGCCGAGGGTCGATACGTGTATCGCCGGCGGGACGGCGATCGCGACCGTCGGCTACCGCGGTGCCGGGAGCTCGACCGGTGCCGGGAGCTCGACCGGGACCGGGATCTGCGGTGCTGGGAATGACTACGAGAGTCGCGGTGCCGTGAACGGTGCCGGGATGGAGACCTCCGGCGGTACCGACGGTACGGTGACCGGGACCTGGATCGGTGCCGGGAGTGCGACCGGTAGCGAGATTGAGAGCGGTACCGGGACTCAGACCGGCGTCGGGATGGTGCTCGGTGCCGTGATGAGGAGCGGCGTCGAGATCCCGAACGACGGGACGGCGACCTGCGCCGGGACCGGGAACGGGATCGGGAGCGCGTTCCGTGCCGTTCGCCCAGAGGGGGGCCGTGTCATTCTGGCTGGTTTCCCCACTGAGACGACAGCCCGCACCGGCGGTGCCGGGGGCCGGAGGCTCGGTGCCTCTATGAGCCGGATCAGCTCACGCGCGGAGGAGAATGTCTCCGGCGTCGATGGCAGCCTTGGCTCAACCACAGTCGGTGCTGGGGAGCGTGGTGGTGCCGGACTCGACGGCGCTTGCGGTGCCGGAGTCGAGGGCCCAGGGCACGCTTTACGCACGGCCGCAGCCACTTGCGCGGCGTCCTCCGTGCGGGCCTTTGCCACTGCTTGCGCCAGCTGTTGCTTGGCGGAAGGCGAAAGCGAGCGGTGCCGGGTCTTCTTAGTCGCCGGCTTAGGTACCGGGGCCGCGGTGCCGGAACGGCTCGGTGCCGCGGGTGCACTCTGCACCGATGAAGCCCTCGGTGCCGGCGCGGACGGTGCCGGGGGTTGGAGGGACGCCTCCATAAGGAGCTGTTTTAAGCGAATGTCTCGCTCCTTACGGGTCCGCGGCTTGAATGCTGAACAAATAGCACACTTGTCCGTGCGATGTCCTTCGCCCAGGCAACGGAGGCAGGAGCTGTGAGGGTCACCAACCGGCATAGGCCTCTGGCACGCTGCGCAGGGCTTAAAGCCCGGTGCCTTGGGCATGAGCCCGCACCGGGGAAGGGAAGGGAGGAAATACCCCCCTTATCCTTACCTAAAACACTAACTAACTAACTACTGAACTAACTATACTAACACTAAACGAACTATGTACAACAAGAAGTAGCGAGAGCTAGGGTTGTGGAGGACAGAGAGCACTCCACAGTTCCAACTGGCCGTCACGGGCGGTAAGAAGGAACTGAGGAGCGGACAGGCCGGCTGAGGTATATAATGGGCGCCATAGCGGCGCCACTCCAGGGGGCGCCAGCCGGCCCGCTGGGGTTGCTAGGGTAAAAAGTTCCGAGATGCCGTGCACGCGCGGCGCGCACACCTAACTGGAATGCATAGGAGCAATCACTCGAAGAAGAACAGTTATTAATCACTCTGCTAGAGAGAGTAAACATCTGCAGGAGTGAAAAGAAAGGGAAAGCAGGATCCGCCAGAGATATTGGCAGAGAAATGCTGTGGCAAAGAGGACAAGCACAAAGCAGCTGCTAGGCATCCTGGCACGCCAAGCGGACTCTCTCCAGGCACTCGTAGCCATGCAGGCAGAGCAGTCCCGTGCTGCCCCACAGCCCCCCCCGTCCCAAATTTTATTCTCTTCTGCCCCAATGTCAGCTCCAAACCCCCTTCCCCAGCATCCAGGTTCTTACCACCACCAGCTGCCTCCAACACCTGTACGTTCACCAACCAGCCCTGAGAACTACGACCCTTACCCTCTGCACTCAACCCCCATCACCATGCAGTATATGCACCCTGAAGTGCAGCAGCCATTGCACAGCACTCCAGACAGAACATATGCAAACTTGTGACTGTACAGTTCACCAACCCACCCCCCTGACGTTTTAGGTTCCTGAAATGTTGAGTGTCTGTCAATGAAGTTTTTTTCTTTTCAATAAAATAAATCTTGGCTTTGAAAACAGTCTTTATTATTGCAGATAGTGAAAGATACCTTATCCCGTAAAGAAACAGTCACTGCAAATCATGTTAGGGATAATAGAATCCTAACAGTGTAACCACTGCACTTCACTCCCATGCAAGGCAGCAAACATTACTGTTGGCTTTCAGCCTCAAATTCTTCCCTCAAGGCATCCCTAATCCTTGTAGCCCTGTGCTGGGCCTCTCTAATAGCCCTGCTCTCTGGCTGTGCAAATTCAGCCTCCAGGACTTGAACCTCGGTAGTCCATGCCTGACTGAATGTTTCACCTTTCCCTTCACAAATATTATGGAGGGTACAGCATGCGGATATAACCGCGGGGATGCTGCTTTCCCCCAAGTCTAGCTTCCCATACAGGGACCTCCAGCGGGCTTTTAAACGCCCAAAAGCATACTCCACAGTCATTCGGCACTGGCTCAGCCTGTAGTTGAACCGGTCCTTGCTCCTGTCAAGCTTCCCTGTATAGGGTTTAATGAGCCAAGGCAGTAACGGGTAAGCGGGGTCTCCAAGGATCACAATGGGCATTTCGACGTCCCCTACTGTGATCTTCCTGTCTGGGAAATAAGTCCCTGCCTGCATCTTCCTGAACAGGCCACTGTTCTGAAAGATGCGTGCATCATGCACACTTCCAGGCCAGCCTGTGTAAATGTCAATGAAATGCCCACGGTGATCCACAAGCGCCTGGAGAACCATAGAGAAATACCCCTTCCGATTAACGTACTCTGATGCTAGGTGGTGGGGGGGGGGGTGCCAGAATAGGAATATGCATCCCATCTATCGCCCCTCCACAGTTAGGGAAACCCATTTGTGCAAAGCCATCCACAATGTCCTGCACGTTCCCCAGAGTCACGGTCCTTCTTAGCAGGATGCGATTAATTGCCCTGCAAACTTGCATCAACACGATTCCAACGGTCGACTTTCCCACTCCAAACTGGTTCCCGACTGACCGGTAGCTGTCTGGAGTTGCCAGCTTCCAGATAGCAATAGCCACCCGCTTTTCCACCGTCAGGGCAGCTCTCAATCTCATGTCCTTGCGCCGCAGGGTGGGGGCGAGCTCAGCACACAGTCCCATGAAAGTGGCTTTTCTCATACGAAAGTTCTGCAGCCACTGCTCGTCATCCCAGACTTCCATGACGATGTGATCCCACCACTCAGTGCTTGTTTCCCGAGCCCAAAAGCGGCGTTCAACGGTGCTGAGCATTTCCGTGAATGCCACAAGCAATGTAGTGTCACACGCGGCAGGTGACTCGATATCGATATCATCGTCGGACTCCTCACTGTCACTTTGGAGCTGAAGGAATAGCTCAACTGCCAAACGTGTTGTGCTGGCGACACTCATCAGCACAGTCCTCAGCAGCTCGGGCTCCATTTCCCACAGAAATCGCGATTCACAGAGAGTAAAAAACAGAAAGAGACTCACAATGGCGCCAAACGTGGCCGGAAAAAATGTGAATGCTGGGATGTGAAGCGATGCACCACGGGACGTTGGGACAGGAAGCGGAATGACCTGCACCCTTCCGTCCCCTTCCCACAACCCACAGCGCCAAAATCGGACGAGGTGCTCTGTGGGATAGCTGCCCACAATGCACCTCTCAATACAGCGCTGCAAATGCTGCAAGTGTGGCCACACTGCAGCGCTGGTAGCTGTCAGTGTGGCCACACACCAGCGCTGTCCCTATACAGCAGCACGACCAGCGCTGTAACTCCCAGCGCTGCAACTTGCAAGTGTAGCCAAGCCCTCCAAATAAAATATATGGAAGAAAGGGGAAGTCAATAGTAAAGAATAGAAGTTAGAAGGTCAGAATTGTAGAAAATTGGTAAGGGAAGCTATCAGAAACCAATGGCCAATTTATGAAAATAAGAAGGAAGTTTTTAAAAAGCACATTAAGTACAAAATTAATCCCTAACAATGGTAATGGTAAATTACTAGATGGAAATGGCAGAATTATCAAAATAATGCAGAAGAGGTAAAAGTGTTCAATAAATATTTCTCTCCTGGATTTGGAGAAAAACAGATGATGTAAGTCATATAAGATGTTGACGACGACAGTCTTTCCATCCCAACAATAACTCACGAGGATGTTAAACAGCAGCTATTACAGTTAGACATGTTTAAATAAGCAGGTCCAGATAACTTGTATCCAAGAGTTTTGAAAGACCTGGTGGAGGAGTGTGGAGGACTGTTAATGGTGATTTTAATCAGCACTTGGAACTGGGGAAATTCCAGAAGACTGGAATAAAGCTAATGCTGTGCCAATATTAAGAAGTGTAAAAGAGATGACCCACCTAGTTACAAGAGTGTTCATCTGATACTGGGCAAGATAATGGAGCAGCGAATATGGATTTAATTAATAAAGAATGAAAGGAGGGAATATAATTAGTACCCATGAACAAAGGTTCAGAGACAACAGATCCAATCAAACTAATGGGATATCCTTATTGCATGAGATCAAAAGTTTGGTTGCAACTAATAGTATTGATGTAATATACCTAGACTTCTGTAAGGCATATGACTTGGTTCAGCACAACATTTTGACTAGAAAACTAGAAAGATACAAAATAAACACAACATACATTAAATAGATTGAAAACGATGATTGTAAATGGGGAACCATGGTTGAGTAGATTCCTTTCTAGGGGGTTCCCACAAGGATTGGTTCTTGGCCCTCTGCTATTTAACATTCTTATCAAGGATGTGGAAGAGAATATAAAATCATCACTGATAAAGTTTGCAGTTGCCACAAAGATCGGGGTTGATGGTAACTAATGAAGTGTCAGTAGGTTCAGGCTCCGGCACTGGGAGGTGGGAAGTTTTCCCAGCACTGGCTGGAGGGTTATTTCCTGTTCCACAAAGACGGGAAGTTCCATTCCCAACACCTGTGCCTTGAAATTAGGCCCTGACACTACACCCCACATTCAGCATAGTGGTATGATTATCAAATTATTAGGACATAAATTATGATGCATTTTGTGCAAGATGCGTCATGTTCAGTGTCAATGGAAAAGGAGCATGGGGGGTTGGATGAGGCATGACCCCCGGGGGGGGCATGACCCCCTTGTGAGGTGAGGAGGAGGGAACCTGTTGTTAATATTTTGGCAGCTCATCACTAGCTCCCACCCTCCTATACATTTACTGCTTCTCTCCCTCCAAGCAGAACCCACCACCAGCTCCCTGAGAATCCCTTACCTGAGCCAGCTCCATTGCAGCCATTTCCTTCCCCCTGGGAGGAGGGGATGATTTGGGGAGAAACGTGGACGTTATTCTGTAGCCTGCCAGGGCGAGAAGGGCAATGTGAGAGAATTCAGACAGGGTTTCTGTCCTTTCCATATGTCAATTCCCCCCAGCATTGTTCCCTGCTAATGGACATTCTAGGTTCTGACACACTGTGAATAGTACTGGGTGACCTTATCCCAGTACAGGCCTAGCCCCCTCCCACCAGGGTGTAGCCATCTGACACATGATGAAACCCTCCCAGGAGCAGAGTCTCTCTCTTACACTTATCATGTTTGCGGGCGATACCAAGCTGGGAGGGGTTGCAAGTACTTTGGAGGATAGAACTGAAATTCAAAATCATCTGGACACACTGGAGAAATGGTCTGAAGTAAATAGGATGAAATTCAATAAGGACAAATCCAAAGTGCTTCATTTAGGAAGGAACAATCAGTTGCACATGTACAAAATGGGAAATAACTGCCTAGGAAGGAGTGCAGCAGAAAGGGATCTGGGGGTCATAGTGGATCACAAGCTAAATAGGAGTCAACAGTGTTGCAAAAAAGCAAGTATCATTTTGGGATGTATTAGCAGGAGTATTGTAAGCAAGACACGAGAAGTAATTCTTCTGCTCTACTGTGCGCTGATTAGGTCTCAACTGGAGTAATGTGTCCAGTTCTGGGGGCCACATTTCAGGAAAGATGTGGACAAATTAGAGAAAGTCCAGAGAAGGGCAACAAAAATGATTAAAGATCTAGAAAACATCACCTATGAGGGAAGATTGAAAAAACTGGGGAAGACTCAGAGGGGACACGATCACAGTTTTCAAGTACATAAAAGGTTGTTACAAAGATGCGGGAGAAAAATTGTTGTTCTTAACCTCAGGGGATAGGACAAGAAGCAATGGATTTAAATTGCAGCAAAGGCGGTTTAGGATGGAGATTAGGAAAAAAAACTTCCTAACTGTCAGAGTGGGCTGACTGGGCCTTCTTGCCGCAGCACATCTTGTTTCTTTCTGTGGCTCTCCAGTGAGTCCCAATGAGTAGATACTCCTCATACAGACTGTGAACATAAGAGCTGCCCACTGCATCAGAGCAATGGTCCATCTAGCTCAGTGGCCAATGCCAGGTGCCCCAAAGGGAATGAACAGAACAGTGATCCATCCCCCGTCACCCATTCCCAGCTTCTGGCAAACGGAGGCTAGAGACACCATCCCTGCCCAGCCTGCCTGTGACACTGGCAGACGAGGTGTTAGCTCTTGCAAAAGCCCCCATGTCTTCATTGAACATGGACAAACACACAGTGGAATCAGTCTGACTCACCTGTGTTAGTATTGTTAAAACAGTTATTAGGATTATAAGAACATGTTTAGACTTTATTGAATGCTTTACTGAGTTGCTGCCTGGGTTAACATCTGACTAGTTGCATTGTGAGCCTCTGTGGCTCTGTAAATCACCACACAGGAGAGAGACTTTACCTAGGTGAAGTGCTGATTGACAGCCGAATGCATTACACCCTGCCTGGCAGGAAAGGTCCATCCACACCAGAGAGACTATTATGGGATGTTAAAGAAGACACAAGGCTGTTGTTGTGCTCTTGACTTCCCATTAGCTGAGTTTCTAGCTCAGAGCACATGGCAGGAAGGGGATGAAAAACCCCATGCAGAAGGAACTGATTATCTGTATGCTGCTTGGACTCTGGGGGGCAAAGTTTCTAGGCATAAGCATGAGATCCCCAGCTGCTTAGCCGGGGTTAGTCCTAAAGAATATGCAGAGCTTGCTTATTAGAGAAGCTTCTATTACCTTTGAAATTTAAGACTGTAATTTGTCTGCATCTGGATGATTAGCTGCTGTGATAGGGCAAGGCCAGATGGCTATAGGAAAGTAGTGAGAAACAGGTATGTTAGCCCCAGGCTAAACAAATCCCTGTTACCATGGTAACCAAACGACAGTTGTTCCAGGTTAATCAAGACACCTGGGGCCAATTAACATCCTTCCAGAAAGCCGTGGAGACAGCTAGGTTGATTGGGACCCCTGAAGCCAATCAGGGGCTGGCTGAAACTAGTTAAAGAGCTCCCAGTTAGGCAGGTGGGTGTGCAGAACAGGAGCTGTGGGAGCGACTGAGCAGTACACACCAGATCAGGCACAAGGAAGGAAGCCCTGAGGTAAGGGTGAAGTGGAGCCTGAGGAAGTGGGGGTGCTGTGGGGAAGTAGAACAGGGAATTGTATGTGTCCTGTTTCTAAAAGGTCAGATACCACAGCTGATACTATTAGGGTCCCTGGGCTGGAGCCTAGAGTAGAGGGGGGTCCTGGGCTCCCCCCTTTGCTCCCCTGATTAATCACTGAGACTGGGAGACAACAGAGACTCTGCAAGGGAGGGTAGCTTTGCCTCCCCTCCCTCGCTGGCTTACGATGAAAATGGCTCAGTGGGCTGTGACACTTGTCCCTAGAGAGAAGGGCTACGTGGAGGGTCACAGTGAGCCTCTGAGGCTAGCGAAATCCACCAGGAAATGCAGGGCCCATGGAGACAAGGACAGAGCTTTGTCACATTGCGTTAACTTTGTAAACAACTCTCATTTCCTTTCAAATAAATCTTAATACAGGTTGTGACAGGACTGGCTACAAGTGTTGTCTTTGCTGGGAGATCCAAGCGTCATTTGACCTACGGAAGTGACTGGTCCTTCGGGACTGGCAGTAACCTGAACATTGCTGTGAGTCGTGGGGTAAGGCAGGGGTTCTCAACCAGGGGTCTGGGGCCCCCGGGGGGGCCGTGAGCAGCTTTCAGGGGGCTGCCAAGCAAGGCCGGCATTAGACTCGCTGAGGCCCAGGGCAGAAAGCTGAAGTCCCAGCGCATGGGGCTGAAGTCTGGGCCCCTGAGCCCCACCACCCAGGGCTGAAGCCAAAGCCGAAGCAATGTAGCTTTGTGGGGGTCTGGGGCCCCAGGAAGTTGCTCTGTTTGCTACATCTAACACCAGCCTTGGCTGTGATGTTATATTAATAACCTGTGACTGTATAAGCAGCAAAGAATCCTGTGGCACCTTATAGACTAACAGACGTTTTGCAGCATGAGCTTTCGTGGCTGAATACCCACTTCTTCGGATGCAAGTAGTGGAAATTTCCAGGGGCAGGTATATATAAGCAAGCAAGAAGCAAGCTAGAGATAACAAGGTTAGATCAATCAGGGAGGATGAGGCCCTGTTCTAGCAGCTGAGGTGTGAAAACCAAGGGAGGAGAAACTGGTTCTGTAGTTGGCAAGCCATTCACAGTCTTTGTTTAATCCTGAGCTGATGGTGTCAAATTTGCAGATGAACTGGAGCTCAGCAGTTTCTCTTTGAAGTCTGGTCCTAAAGTTTTTTTGCTGCAGGATGGCCACCTTAAGATCTGCTATTGTGTGGCCAGGGAGGTTGAAGTGTTCTCCTACAGGTTTTTGTATATTGCCATTCCTAATATCTGATTTGTGACCATTTATCCTTTTCCTTAGATATGTGACTCTATAGTTCATTGGTGCAACCACTTATATATTTGCAGCAAATGTTGTACAACGGTTGTCGTGTAAGGTGCCTATGAAAAGGTTATAATTTGCTGCTGCTGATGATACTACCTGTGTGGGTGTATCATTTTTGCAGTTAAAGTTAGGAATATTGGCTACATTCTTGTACATCAATGTGTTTTGATTCTGAAGTAGCCTTAGTAAAGCATTAGGTCAGCTTCTTCAGAAAGGAATTTGCAAATCAAGTGCCCAATCAAGAAACACTTAAAGGACCTTGGGGAAACTCCAATGCACATACCCTGGTGGGCTGGGCCAGTTTCTTTACCTGCCACGTCCGCGGGTTCGGCCGATTGCAGCTCCCACTGGCCGCGGTCTGCCGTCGCAGGCCAATGGGGGATGCAGGAAGCGGCGCAGGCTGAAGGATGTGCTGCTGCCACTTCCCACCGCCTCCATTGGCCTGGAGTGACAAACTGTGTCCAGTGGGAGCTAAACGTGCCAACGTGGCAGGTAAACAAACTTGCCCGGCCTGCCAGGGTGCTTACCCTGGTGAGCCGCGTGCCAAAGGTTGCTGATCCCTGAGCTAAAATATTTAAGAGACAAGTCAGTTGAAAATATAGTGGTGCAAGAACAAAGTAACATCGCTTCCCATTGTTACACAGCTTCCAGCTGCTTTAGGCTGCAATCCCCTGTCGTTAACATGGTTATTGGGCTGAAATCTCCCCACGGCCCGTCAGAGACAGACACGTACCTGTGTCGCTCCCCAGCTCGCGTTGCAGCGTCTCTAGGGGAAGGAGAAGATGGGAGAGGTGAGAATTCAGGCCCTCACATTCATGGAGAAACCCCCATTGCTTATTAATGGAACTGCTGTTAACGACGAGATGGTGACAGAGATCAGAGGCCGATAACGCAGCCGCTGCAGGCAGAGCCAGCCCCACAGGGCTGCTCCATGGGGAAGGGCGACTCGCTGAGCTGCGCTGTGAGATGGAGCCCAGGATCAGTGACATCACTAGAGTCCCCGACTCCTCCCCAGGGTCAGGGTCGCTCTAACCAGAGGAGACGCCACCCCCAGACTCTAACTCACCTTTGAATCCCAGCAGCACCTCCTGCAGCATGGCACTTTGCAGAGAGAAATCGCTGAGTCTCTTCTCCAGCTCCGCAAACGACGGCTCTGGCTTCCGAAACGTCCCGTCCTCCCTGCTGGGGAAAGGAGGGGTGAGAAATAGGCCTGAGCCCCAGACCCTGAGCCCAGCAACCCCCAAACTTCACGAAACCTGGATCTGAGCTTTGTAGCCTGAGATAGTCAATGTCAGGGTGAGTCACCTCAGCCCTGTGCTCCCCAGAGAGACGGGAAGTGGGGAGACACTAGAGCAAGGAACGGAGACATTGTTCAGGGGCTTTCTCAGGGACGCTCTGGTTCTGGGGGGGGCAGAGCCACCCCCTACGCTGGGTTACGGCAGTAACAAGGGGCACCAGCACGGGGATCATGTGGAAAGGGAGGAGACTCAGACCAAAGAGTGGGCAGGCCCTACATGCTGACAGTGGCCACAGACAGAGCCCAGGGCTCCAGCAGGGAATGAACGTGGGCCCTTAAATGCCAAAACCCCCCAACCCTTCAGCTGAAGCAGTAACCCTGGGGCGTCCAGCTCCTTTGGCAGAGAGGGCCACACTGCCCTGTCCGTTACGGCCAGTGGCCAGGGCATCGGGTTAGGACTCTGTGCCCTGCTCCATTCACAGCAGAACACCCACTGCTCTCCATGGGACACCCACGTACGAAGAACAAGGGGGGAAATCTGCCCTTCGTATGGGAAATAAAATTTTAGTTCTTAGTATTTTGCCAAGTCTTTGCCTGTCACACTCAGTGTCACTCAGGAGGAAAACAGCCCCTTCCCGGACACCCCTGTAGGGCCCTGCTGGTTCTTCCCTGTGTTTCCCTGCCTTTCCCACCCTCCTTTCTCCATTTCTCTCTCGCTTCCTTGTCCTTGTTTCTCTCCTCTGTTCTTCCCTCCCTACAGCAACCCCCTATTCCCACCCCACAAAGGCTTCACTACTGCCCTCTCCCCGTTCCACCTGCTCGAGTGATCAGCCAGGGAATGTTTAATGTTCACTTCAAAGTGCTGCCATTTCAGTTGACACCCCGCTGACATTAACAGGGGACAGGAGAGTTCACGCTCTCAGAGCTACGGCTTCAGGCTGCTGGCAGCCCCAGCAAGGCAACACTGTCTCCGTTTACACTGGGGAGGTGCTGAGGGCCGGCAACTCACTTTAACAAATGCGAAAGCTGAGATTCTGCGCCCTCTGAGTACGTGACGCGGCCACGTCAGTCCAGGAGACAGGCCTAGTCTGTCCCATCAGCCCTGGGTCTAGCAGCCCTGCTGTGACCTCATGAGAGACCAGACAGTAACCGGCTCGTCTCCTACCCGAGTCAGCCACTAGGGGAGACAGAATCACACGGTCCCAGGGCAGGGGGCAGCTTCCTATTCAGTGCAGTTATCAAACCTAGCGGCCCATGAGGGGGAGCTAAATGGAGCCCAGGACTTACCTGCCCCCAGTGCTCCCAGCACCCTAAAAAGGAGAGAAAGAGGAGGCCGTCAGGGGGAGTGTCCCTGGGTGGGGAGGCCTCCTGCTCTGCAGGGGTCACCACTGAGGCCTCGGGCAGTAGGGGAATTTCAGGTTTACATTCCCAGAGCTGCTGCCCCCCTACCAGCCCCAGCAAACCCTGCGGGCAGGTCCCACTGTGGAAATCTTCTCCCCGGGCACTTTACAGGCAGAAGATATTTCTCTGCATTGAGAATCAAATTCCCCCCAGGGCCGAGAGACTCAGAAGGCCCCTGGCCCCACTAAACCCATTAACCTGCAGTGACAGGGGCCTTGGGCCTAACTCGGGACCTCAGCATGGTGGGAGAGGGGATTTCACCCTCCAAGTGCAAATGCAGAGAGACATTTCCAGGAGAGAAGGTCTTGGGGCTGCAGCATCCAGGACTCCCAGGGCCCATCCCTGGCACCGCTGCCAGACTCACTGGGTGACCTTGGGCAGGGCTCTGCCCCTCCCTCTGCCTCACTTTCCCCATTTGTCCCAGAGGGATAATGCCCCTGACCCCACTCTGTAAAGTGCTTTGGGGTCTAGGGCTCAGAAGCGCCTAGAGAAACGCTGCGTATGATCATTGCAATGACAGCCTGACCTGCAGGGGCTGGCTCAGCAGCTGCTGCCCCTTCTCTCCTCCCCTCTCGCTGAGCAGGGAAATCTCCCAGGACAGGCTGCAGACGCCCTCATCCCTTCTCTGGACAATGGCTCTCTCTAGCTCCTCCAGCTGGGACAGCAGCCGCTGCTCCTGCTCCTCCAGAAACCCTCGCAGCTCCTGCCACTCCCGGACGATCTTCTGCCTCTCAGCTGCCGTCTGTTTCTGCATCAGGGAGAGGGCGGCTCAGTAACAGGGGAACATAGAACATAAGAACGGCCAGACTGGATCAGACCAAAGGCCCATCTAGCCCGGTATCCTGTCTTCTGACAGTGGCCAATGCCAGGTGCCTCAGAGGGAATGAACAGAACAGAGAATCAACAAGTGACCCATCCCCTGTCGCCCATTCCCAGCTTCTGGCAAACAGAGGCTAGGGACACCATCCCGCTCATCCTGGCTAATAGCCCCTAAGGGACCTGTCCTCCATGCACTTCTCTAGTTCTTTTTAGAACCCTGTTAGTGTCTTGGCCTTCACAACATCCCCTGGCAAGGGGTTCCCCAGATTGACTGTGTGTTGTGTGAAGAAATACTTCCTTTTGTTTGTTTTAAACCTGCTGCCTATTCATTTCATTGGATGACCCCTAGTTCTTGTGTTATGAGGAGGAAATAACACTTCCTTATTTACTTCCTTATTTACTTTCGCCACACAAGTCATGATTTTATAGACCTCTACCATATCCCCCCTTAGTCGTCTCTTCTCCAAGATGAACAGTCTCAGGCTTTGTCTACACTGGCACTTCTCTCCTGCCAACAAAGAGCAGCTACACTGCGCGCCTGGCAGCAGAACGGCTGTAGTGGCACAGCCGTGTGGATAAAAGCTGCGGAGTGTAGCCATAGCCTCAGTCTTATTAATCTCGCCTCATGCGGAAGCTGTTCCATATCCTTCATCATCTTTGCTGACCTTCCCTGAACCTTTTCCAATTCCAATGTATCTTTTTTGAGATGGGGCGACCAGATCTGCACACAGTATTCAAGATGTGGACATACCATGGATTTATATAGAGGCAATAGGATATTTTCTGTTTTATTGTCTATCCCTTTCCTAATGATTCCCAATATTGTTTGCTTTTTTGACTGCTGCTGCAGACTGAGTGGATGTTTCCAGAGAACTATCCACAGTGACTCCAAAATCTCTTTCTTGAGCGGTAACAGCTAATTTAGACCTCATCAGTTTATGTGCATTTGATATTATCTTTTCCAATGTGCACTATTTTGCATTTATCAACATTGAAATTCATCTGCTCCATAACAGGAGAAAATCATAAATGCACCTGGGGGCGGGTGGCAGAGTTATTTACCAGAACACAAGTTCTCTGGTGGTGGGGGATGGGAAGTTCATTTATCCCGGGAAGGGAGGAGGGATCAGGACCGGGGTGAGCTGTACATCACCTACAGGAGGGACACTTCTCCCCAAAACCTCATCAACATGCACTGAGCCAAATCCTCCATCTCTGCAGCCCACATTTCATCTCCTTCCTCCCCATCCCCCCAGGAGCTAGAAAGGATCCCTGATCACTGTGACATCCAGACAGCCCGTGGGCAGGGGCTCCGGGCTAACACAGACTGACCCTCTCCTGCCCAGCAGCCTCCTGCATCCTAAGGGCATCATGTTACCCCCGTGTCTGACCCTGCAGGCTCCCTGGGCTCCAGCGGGGATGGGTCCCTGGCTGAGGCTGGCAGGGTGGGCCCTGCATTCACCAGGTCATTCTTATGCCAGGCAAACCTAAGTGGCGGGGGGCTCTGGGCACCTACCAGCAGCTCCTCGCTCTGCCGCTCCTCCTCGGCTTTGGCTGCTTCTCTCTCTTTTCCCAGAGGGGCCAGATGCTTTTGTGGGGTCTCCTGGAAGAAGCAGGGGAGGGAGGGTTAGAAACGGCTGCAAACCTCCCAGCTGCCAGATTTCAGGGCCCGTCCTGCCCTGCAGACGCCTGTGCAGGGTCCCTGGGACTCAGACTGAGAGGAGCTGGTGAAACAAGGAGCAGCTTTTCCAGAGGAAACGCAGGGCCCCAGGCTGCAGGGACAGGGGTGCAGCCCAACCCCCAGCTCCCCGGGGCCTCACCCACATCCCAAGCAGCCAACTTCAGACAGTCCCCCACTTTCCCCAGCGCCAGCCCCCAAAGCTCCTGCAGGGCCAGATCTGAACATGGAGCCCCCCAAACATCCCCCAGCCCTGACCCCCCAGCACACCCCAAACTCCCAGCTCCCTCCAGCCACCAGCCGCTCCCCCCCAGCCCTGACCCCCCCCAGTGCACCCCAAACTCCCAGCTCCCCCACAGCCCCATCCCCAACCGCTCCCCCACAGCCCTGACCCCCCAGCGCACCCCAAACTCCCAGCTCCCCCCCAGCCCAATCCCCAGCCGCCCCCCCAGCCCTGACCCCCCCAGTGCACTCCCAGCTCGCCCACAACCCCCATCCCCAGCCACCCCCCCCCGCCCAGCTCTGACACCCCAGGTCCCCCCTGGGCCCAGCCTGGGCTCCGAGCTCTGCAGCCGAGCTGTGCTCCGGCCCCTCCTGCAGCTCCCGGCCCAGCCGTTCCCGGGCTCCGCCCCGGCCGCGCGGAGCTTGGGGACCCCCCCCGGGCAGGGGGCGAACCAGGCAGCCGGGCCCGGCCCCCCCAGCAGGAGCTTGTCCGCCCCACCGTGCTGCCCCGGGCTGGAGGGCTGGAGCAGCCCCCGTGCTGCGCTCCCAGCCCCGGCCATGGCCCCGCTGCCGCATAAAGGGATGGGGGCTGGGACGGGAGGGCGGGAAGGGGCGGCTCCTCCCGGGCCCCACGCAGGAAGGGTGGGACACACGGGAACCCGCCTCAGCCTGGAGGGGGCAGGAGGGGCCGGGGCTCCCCAGGGGAAAGGCGGGGGCAGGGCGGGGGCTGCTGAACCATCAGACTCAGGAGCCCCCGGGCAGCGTATTAACGCGCCTCCCGCAGCCATGTGCCGCTCCCGGGCACTGCGCATGCTCAGTGACAGCCGCTGAAGCCGCTGCCCTTCCCCCTGCCCATATCAGCTCAACATTCTGCTCCTTCCAGGGGCTGGAGCGGGGCGGGGGGAGTGACAGGGGGTGGGGGCTGAGCAGGGGGCGGGAATTGCCCGGGCCGTGGGCAGGAGAGGGGCTAAGGGACAAAACCAGGGCTGGGGGGAGGAGCAGGAGTGAAGCCCAGGAGCGAGGCTCTGGCAGAGGGTGACTAAGGGCAAAACCCAGCACAGGCGGGGCACAGGGGGCAGCAGTGACCCCAGTGGGACTGAGACCAGTGTTTGCAAAAATGGGGGGGGGGGCAAAGCAGCTTTTTTTATTTTCATTTCCCCTCCCACAGACAGCACCGCTCGGCAGAGGCTTCCCAGGGCTGGTTCTTACAGACACAGGCATCCCCCTGCCTAGCCAGTGCAGCTCCCCTCTGTCTGATCCAACCTATGGAGGCTCTGTCTGCACTACAAAGTTCAGAGCGCTGCGGTGGGTGCCGGTGCGCCTGGTAATCCACCTCCACGAGGGGATGCGCTCTGAGCACTGGGAGCCGAGCCTGTCCACACTAGCGCTTTAAAGCGCTCAAACTTGCTGCACTCAGGGGTGTGAGTGTGAGTGTGTGTGTGATTTTTCACACCCCTGAGCCAGCGAGTTCGAGCGCTTTAACTTGCCAGTATAGATAATCCCTGAGACTTAATTCAGTAAAACATTTTACACAGGTCCCCTCAGAAACAAAGAATCCCTTCTCACTGTATCTGAATGCACAGAGTCTCCAAGCAGTTTCCGAAGTTGTTTTATCTGCTGCTGGGATAACCTGAATTGCCTGAATATTTAAATTTAATTTTTTCTTCTCATTTTAGAACTGACAGAATTTCTGGCGTAGTGTCAAAACTTTGTTTTGAGTCAATCCACCACTGGGGATTGCATTTTTGCAACTGTTATTTTGCCTCAGTCTAGCCCTTAGTGTTTTTCCACATGCCGTTGTGTACAGCTTGATTCTCAAATATTCAATAAAGGCAGGATACTATCGCCTATAATGTCTTTCTCCCTGGAAAAAAAATCTATTGTAATTTTTGCAGAAAATTAGAACTGCCAACATGGGTCAGACCAATAGTCCGCCTAATCTAGTATCCTGTTTTGTGGCAGTGGTCAATGCCAGGTGCTTCTAAGGGAATGATCAGACCAGGCAATGACTCAGTGAACCATCCCATTGCCCACTCCCAGCATCTGGCAATCAGAGGACGGTTTAGGGACATGCAGAGCATGGGCCTGCATCCCTGATGATCTTGGCTAATAGCCAGTCTACTTATCCTGAGGGACTGATCTAATTCTTTGTTCAACCCATTCATAGTTTTGCCTTTCAAAATATAATGAAACACATCTACAACCCCAAGATACCTTGACAACCACAAGAATTCTAAAATCACGAGTTATACACCCTCGAGTCAAGACATTGTAATAAATAAATGAGATCTTTTTTGTGCCTCTTTGTTCCTGAGCCTGTAGGGTGCAGTAAGGCCAGTTCCAATGCCTTGAGCCGAAACATCTGAATGAATCTTTGTCTACCCTCAGACTGTTCCTGTTACCTCTCCCAAACATTTCATATACCTAAGGCCATATCTACACTTTAAGGGTGGGTTAACTCAAGTTATGTCAGCACAGAGTCACTACGGTTACTATGCCAAGTATTAGGAGGTAGCCGTGTTAGTCTGTATCCACAAAAACAACAAGGAGTCCGGTGGCACCTTATCTGTTAGTCTTTAAGGTGCCACCGGACTCCTTGTTGTTTTTACGGTTACTATGTCACTGGTGCACATGCCTCCTGGACTCCTTGCCTCAGCCGTCAGGGTACTCACCAGAACCACTTGTATAGATTCAGAGTGAAGTGCACCATGAATAGATCTCCCACTGTCCACCCACTGCATTTTGGGACACTTTGGTTTGGCAGTGTATGCTGGGTACCAACAGCTTAGTCAGGGGTGGTTGTGGCCATGGGATCCAACTTCTTAGAACGCATTGTTAACTAGCCACTAATGTTATATGTGTCCCCTACATAAACGTATACATAATGTTTACACCGTTTTTTTCTAAACCCACAAATCTGCCTGGCCCTCCTCACTGTCTGCCATCTCACACAGAACCATGGAGCTTGCATGGCTCTGCACTATTGTCATGAGCGTTTGCACCCAAAGGTGCATGCTCCTTTCCTATTTGCAGATCAGCAAACATACATTATACTCTACAGTCTTTATGAAAATATGCTTATGATCTGGATATGACATAGCTAATATATACTTTATGCAAGATGGCTGATGTGAGGTATCATTGCAAAACTTAAGACCTATTGACTGTGTTAATCCAACCTGTATGCATGTAACGTTTGTACCTGAGGCTAGAAATATTAACCATGTCTCTGTATTTCAAAGGTGCTCTGTTGGAGGAGGCCAGACAATGTTAGTGGCTTATTGAAGGAATGCACAAAGACATAAAGATTACCCCAGGAACTGTGTGCAACAGGAACCTCTGAACAATAGTGTTATACAATGGGAACTACTTGAGCAGGATCAAATACCTGCACACAGTGGGTGCTGTTTTGTTGTACAGACAAAACTACACGGGATCTTTTCAGGGGGCAAGACAAAGATGCCACATTTATTATGATAATTTGATTTATGACCAATAACTAATATTTTAATCCTTATACACACACATTATACCTAATACCTATACACACACACATTCACACACACACATGTTGGTGTCACTAGGCATAACTCTAGGTAACTCGGGGGGGTGGAAGACCACGAGTGTCGATGAAGCCCCCCTGCTCTAGGCCTAAGTGAACCAAGGCTCCTCCATGATGAACTTTAACCAACCTAAGTAGCTGCAAAACAAAACGTATAACAGTCAGCTAACAGCTCAAGGCAGTCTGAAGCGGTAGTGATAAGGGAAGCCTACATGCCTCTGTGAAGGACAAGATAACAGGTCTGGGAAAATTTGCTAACAAGCTACCCTTGCAGTGGCCAAGGTTGCTTACTGTAGCTGCTACAGGGGGGAGGAAGGAAACGGGGGAGGGGGGAAGAAAGGGGGGGGGGAACTAAGCTGAAGCAAACGACTTGAGTATAAGAAGGGAAAGCGGCTTGTATCTGGGCGCTTGATTTGAGACGTGCCAGTCTCCTTGCACCGCTTTGAGATCTCAAATAAACTTTGTCTGCTTCTCCACCCTGGTGTGTTCATTGGCGCGAAGCACACCGGGCAACGAACCCCGCTGTTGCCCCCTTGGGGCCTCTGTGCCGGCAACAGTACAATTATAATAGGATTAGGTCATAATTATGATGCATTATGTGCAAGATGACAGGGTTTCAGAGTCTGTACTGGGCTATCTTGATTATCACTTCACAAGTTTTTTTCTCTTACTTAATTGGCCTCTCAGAGTTGGTAAGACAACTCCCACCTTTTCATGCTCTCTGTATATGTGTGTGTATATATATATATATATATATATATATATATATATCTCCTCAATATATGTTCTGTTCTATGCATCCGAAGAAGTGGGCTGTAGCTCACGAAAGCTTATACTCAAATAAATTTGTTAGTCTCTAAGGTGCCACAAGTCCTCCTGTTCTTTATGTGCAAGATGTGTCATGTGCAGAGTCACTGGAAATGTTATGATTTGCTGAATAGGATTCTCCTATTTGTGTGCGCAGAGCATGTTTATCTCTGCAGTTATGAATATTGACTATTGTATCAGGGTGGTCCCCTGCTCCTGCCCTTCGGGGCTTAAAACAGCCCAGGAGAGGGCTGTAGCTGGGGCAAGAAGCCTGGGCTGATTGGGAGAAAGCAGGCTCAGCTGTGGCCAGGTCCCAATCAGGCCCAGCTGGCCCCAATCAGGCCCAGCTGGCCCCTATAAGAGGCAGTGAGCCAGGAGCCCAGTCAGTCTCTCTCTGGCTGTAGAGGGAGAAGGGCCTGGCTGCACGGAGCTAGACAAGGTACCTGGAGTGGAGCAGGGCTGGGGAAAGGCAGAGGAGCTGGGGAGCTCCTGCCTGGAAAGCCCCAGGCTGCGGCCTAGCATTAGGCCAAGAGGTCCTGGGGGTGGCAAGGGGCAGCCCATGGGTAGGCAAAGGCAGCAGGTCCAAACCCCTTTGCCTATGATGAGTGGCTGATACTGCAGTCTGCCCCAGTGAACAGGGGCTAGATGGAGACTGGGCAGTAGCCAATACTGAGGCAAAGTGGGGATAGTGGGGTGGGGGTTCCCCTGGGAGGGGGAGACCCAGTTACCAGAGGCACTGGGGTCCAGGGAGGGACTCACGGCCAGAGGACAGGCGGATCACTGGCCTGCAGAGGGCGCTCCGGGCTGGAAATTGAGCTAATTCCCGGAAGTCACCAGCAGGAGGCGCCGCAGGGGTGAATCCGACTCCTCTACAACTATGTATCTTTATTTCAAAGGTGCTTACTCTGGGTAACACCCACAACGAGCCTTTCAGGTACAACAATGAAGAAGCCAGACACTGCTGATGGCTCATCAACAAAGACAATGGACCGTGGAAGAGCTTAGCCTTCCTGTGAATGTTTCAGCCAGCCTATGAGTCATGGCTACTATGACTCAGCAGGACATGCTAGTGCATGTGACCAGACCACATGACCCTAAACTCCATTTTGTTACCTCTATTTTTCCACAAACTGGACTGGGAACTGAGTTTGGAACAAACGGTTCCCACCATATGGAAAAGCTACATAAGGTGGGGTGTGATGTCATCTCTTGGCCTCATTCTCCACACAAGAGAACTCCTGGAAGCACCTGAGGAAGAAAGACTGAAGTGGGGCAAGTGCTGCTCCCAGGGTAAAGGGATTTCTAGCTTGTGTATGGAAACTTGGGGGACTGCTTGTACCATTAGTCAGGGTGAGAAATTGCTAATTCAGATTCTATCCATCTAGTATGTTAGGCTTAGTTTGAGGTTTTGGTTATTTGCTAAGTAATCTGCTTTGATCTGTTTGCTAACACTTGGAATTGTTGGGATACGTTAGGATTCAGTAAAAGAGCAGGGAACTGCTAATGTGCAGACATGGGATTAGGGGACAAAGGCATAAGCAGGCAGGAATTCTTTGCTTAATAAATAAGTTGCCATATTTTTCCTTTCCCTGTTGCTTGTAAGAATTGCTAAGGATGCAACTGCATGAGAAATGTAGTTGTCGGAATGAATGTCCTTTGTGTGAAAGAAGGTAAAAGAAATGTTACCTCCCCTCCCTTCCTTTCCCAGCTACATAAACAAGCCCTGGCTTATGGCCTCTTCCTTTCTCCCCTGAGAACTGCTGATTAAGGAAATTTGTAGCAACACATTAATACAAAGTACTGTATTTTCAAGGTAAAAATGTCTGTATAACATGCGTAATCCTGTGACTAACAGATAGGGGTGGGTATACTAACAGTATGGGTGTTTCTATTACTTAATAAGGGTTTTGGGGGTGTTGTAATGGATGTACGCGTGTACATACTAAGTTAGATAAAAGGAGTGTGATGTAACTAATCCAGTGCTTACTCGACAATTGGGTCGAGGGGAACAAGCATCGCAATAAAGAAGGCTGTACCCGTATCCGCTTCCGGGTCAACCTGCTCCTCTATTCTTCTAACAAAAATCACTTTATCTTTCTGCAGTTAATAAACTCGTTTATGCTTTATCTTAACCAGTGTTAAGTATTTTGAGTGAAGTGTCTGGGGAAAATCTCAGCTGGGTTAGCACAAGCTCGCAGTGCACATCTTTCCCGTATCAAGGGGAAGGCAAATTATATTAATGAGCTGACATTATAGAGATCCCGGTGCACTATAAGATGATACAATTCTGAATTTATACTACAGCAAGTGTGCAAGGTTGGGGAGCTGGGAAATTGGCTGTTGTCGTCTATCTGTCCTTGAGCGGCTGAGGTAAAGCACTCAGGTAGCTTAGTTGGGTGTATGGCGCCACCTGCTGTCGTGTTGGGTGATAACAGGGCCTGGAGAGGCTGGCTGAATCTCCAGCAAAGCAGTGTGAGAAGGGCCAGCCCAGCTTCAGGGTTAGAGGGCACAGTGGTTCCCAGAACCTCCCCAGGGTGACAACCCAGCACACCCTAGAGTACACAACTCTCAGTAGGTTTATAACATCCTGTTATTTCCTGCCTCCCACCACCTGTAGCAGCTACCACCTTCCTATGCCTTTACTGCTCCTCTCCCTCCAAGCAGAGCCCACCACCAGCTCCCTGATAATCTCTTACCTGAGCCAGCTCCATTGCAGCCATTTCCTTCCCCCTGGGAGGATGGGATAATCTGGAACAAACGTGGACGTTATTTTGTAGCCTGTCAGGGTGAGAAGGGCAATGTGAGAGAATTCAGACGGGGCTTTTGTCCATTCCACAAGCCAATTCCCCCCAGGACATTCTAGGTTCTGCCACACTCTGAAGCACAAAGTGACCTTATTCCAGTACAGGTCTAGCCCCCTCCTACCAGGGTGTAACCCTCTGACACCCTCTGAAACCCTCCCAGTAGCAGAGTCTCTGTGTTACACTTATCAAGTTTGCGGATGATACCAAAATGGGAGGGGCTGCAAGTGCTTTGGAGAATAGGATTAAAATTCAAAATGATCTGGACAACCTGGAGAAATGGTCTGAAGTAAATAGGATGAAATTCAATAAGGACAAATGCAAAGTACTCCACTTAGGAAGGAACAATCAGTTGCACACATACAAAATGGGAAATGACTGCCTAGGAAGGAGTGCTGCAGAAAGGGATCTGGGTGTCATAATGGATCACAAGCTAAATATGAGTCAACAGTGTAACGCTTTTGCAAAAAGAAAACATTCTGGGATATATTAGCAGGAGTACTGTAAGCAAGACAGGAGAAGTCATTCTTCTGCTCTACTTTGCACTAATTAGGCCACAACTGGAGTACTGTGTCCAGTTACGGGTGCCACATTTCAGGAAAGATGTGGACAAATTGCAGAAAGTCCAGAGAAGAGCAAAAAAAAATGATCAAAGATCTAGAAAACATGACCTAGGAGGGAAGATTGAAAACATTGTGTTTGTTTAGTCTGGAGAAGATAAGACTGAGAAGGGACATGATCAGAGTTTTCAAGTACATAAAAAGTTGTTACATAGATGCGGGAGAAAAATTGTTCATTTTTAACCTCTGAGGATAGGATAAGAAGCAATGGGCTTAAATTGCAGCAAGGGCGGTTTAGGATGGAGATTAGGAAAAAAAAACCTTCCTAACTGTCAGAGTTGTTAAGTACTGGAATAAATTGCCTAGGGGGGTTCTGGAATCTCCATCATTGGGGATTTTTAAGAGCAGGCTGGACAAACACCTGTCAGGGATGGTCTAGATAATACTGAGTCCTGCCTTGAGGGCAGGGGACTGGCCTAGATGACCTCTCGAGGCCCCTTCCAGTTCTATGATTCTATCAATCAGAGGCCAGAGAAAAGCAGAATCAAAGGAGTCACTCTGGGGATTCTCCCTGTCACTGTCCCCAAGGCAGCTCTCTCAGGTTTACAAAGTTGTTTGCTGCACCAGCCTTTATACAGTCTCTCCTGGGAGTGCCCCTTTCATGGGCTGGGCCCTGTTTTAGCTTTTGACAAGCGTGACCCCGGGGGCTCTGAGACTGGGCCTTCTTGCCTCAGCACATCTTGTTCCTTTCTGTGGCTCCTCAGTGAGTCCCACAGCCTCATACAGACTGTGAACATAAGAAGAGCCCACTGCCTCAGACCAATGGTCCATCTAGCTCAGTGGCCAATGCCAGGTGCTTCAGAGGGAAAGAACAGAACAGGTAACCATCAACTGATCCATCCCCTGTCACCCATTCCCAGCTTCTGGCAAACAGAGGCTAGAGACACCATCCCTGCAAGTGTAACCCCGGGGGCTCTGAGACTGGGCCTACTTGCCTCAGCACATCTTGTTTCTTTCTGTGGCTCCCCAGTGAGTCTAGAGCTGCCCACTGCCTCAGACTAATGGCCCATCTAGCTCAGTGGCCAATGCCAGGTGCTTCAGAGGGAAAGAACAGAACAGGGAATCATCAACTGATCCATTACCCATCACCCATTCCCAGCTTCTGGCAAACAGAGGCTACAGACACCATCCCTGCCCAGCCTGCCTGTGACACTGGCAGATGAGGTGTTAGCTCTTGCAAAAGCCCCCATGTCTTCATTGAACAGGGACAAACGCATCGCTGGAATCAGTCTGACTCACCTGTGTTAGTATTGTTAAGAGGTATTAGAATTATAAGAATGTGTTTAGACTTCATTAAATGCTTGTGAGTTGCTGCCTGGGATAATATCTGACTAGTTGTATTGTGAGCCTCTGTGGCTCTGTAAATCACCAGAGGAGAAAGACTTTACCTATGTGAAGTGCTGATTGGCAACAGAATCCATTACACCCTGCCTGGGAGGAAAGGTCCATCAACACCAGATGGACCATTACGGGATGTTAAAGAAGACACAAGACTGTTGTTGTGCTCTTGACTTCCCAGTAGCTGAGTTTACAGATCAGATCACATGGCAGGAAGGGGTAAAAAACCCCATACAGAAATGTAGTGAGGCGGTGTGGCTCCCCGCCGCCCCAGAGGGGGAAGAGCCCATCCGGAGGCTGGAGTGGGCAGAGCTAGGGAGCGCTGAGCTCACCCCTCAGAGGGTCAGGCGGCGACCCGGAACTATAAAGGCCGGCCCTCAGAGCTCACTAGGAGCCCAGCCGCCGGAGAGAACAGACGTCCCTAGTGGAACCCATGACTAGGAAACCCCCACAGCCCAAGGCGGCCGCCCAGACTGGCCAGACCGGCCCTGTGCCCGCTATCAGGAGGAGTTGCCAGGCCTGCCGATCAACCCCTGCCCCGAAGAGCCCATGCTCCTGGATCCCCCAGAGGCCAACACCAAGACCCAGTTTGGGCCCGAGGGGGAGTGTGGAAATAGCCCGGGGGCAGCCGATCCCAGTCTGGCTGCAGCACTACCAGAGCCTATGTCGGTGTGTTGCGGCCAGGATCCCCACTGACTACGCACTGGGTCTTCTGCTGCTGCTAGTGCCCCGGGCTGGGATGCAGTGGAGTGGAGGGGCCTGCGTCCCCCATGCCACCCAACTCCTGGGTGGAAGACTCTCCCTCTCCCTGGCCTGAAAAGGCTGGGACCTATTGTTACTGCTCAGCCCTGCCTGAGGGCCTGAGCCCCTGACTCAGTGTTTGTTGCCCCGCCCTGAGCCGGGGCCGGGCTGACCAGGTTTCTGCCGGTTACAGCAAGGGCTACCGAGGGAGACCCCCATGGCCGGACTAATTCCCCGGGATCAACTGTGGGTAGTGAGCCGGTGTGGTTCCCCACCGCCCCGGAGGGTCGAGCCCTGGCGAACCCTTGTAGAAGAAGGAACTGATTATCTGTATGCTGCTTGGACTCTGGGGGGCAAAGTTTCTAGGCAAAAGGAAGAGATCCCCAGCTGCTTGGCCTGGGTTAGTCGTAAGGAAGATATAGGGCAACTCCAGCAGAGCCTGGGGGCTGTGGGCATGGGTAGCAGTTCTGGAGCTGTGGGCAGGGGGAGCAGTTCTGGAGCTGGGCCTCTGTCCTCTCCAGGTCCCATGGCAGATGGCTCTGGCAGCATCAAGTGGGTCCATCACTGCAGGGGAAGGTTGGGGTAGTGTCTGAGATCAGGGTGAGAATTGGAGGGGAGTCCATGCTCAAGAATGGGGGATGGAATTCACCTCCCCACCCCTCTCCAGAGCTCAGCAACTAGGGCTTTATCCAGTGAAGTGAAATTCACTCTGGGTGACTTTGAGCCAGTCACTGAAAGATCCTTGTGCCTTCGGTTCCACACTGGCCACAGGAGTTTACTAGTTCTCTCTCCCCAGACTCCCGGGGGCAGCCAGGGATAATTAGTGGGTTATGGGAATTAGAAGATGAAAATTCACTAAGAACAATGATATTTGTGTGTTTATTATTAAATCCCCAGACACCCACCAAACCCCGTCCTCCTTCCGATGAGCTATAAATATCTAAGGGACTCAGCTACGGATCCTGCAGTCAGTTCCTGCCCGTCCCCACTTTCTAAAGCAGCACTTTTAAGAACAGGGCAGGGAAACATGTAAATACTTTGAACCAAATTCCAGGAGCTGCTGAGCATGGAGAAGTTAAAATGAAACCAAGGTTCCGTCTCTCCAAGGACCTGGCCTCTAGTGCAAAATAACAGACACTCCCCAGGAATCTGAAATGGCCACTTCATAACTGATAATGTTACTAATCTGTTCACTTCTGGGAATTACCACTAAGAGAAACAACCCAGTGACGGTGATATCCTGAGGAAAAGATCTCATGTGTCTTTAGATCATACCGATTTGTAAGCTGGAACGATATACACTAAAATGCCTAATTCGTAGCCCTACGGCAATTGCCTGGTGTCACTAAAGGGCAGAATTAAGGTTGGTGCCTTAGTTGTGAATTTCCATCCCCTAGCATATTGCAATTGCTGTTAAGTGGGTTTGACAAAATTCATTGTGTCTATTTCTTTCTTTTAATTTCAATAGATAGCGATATTTATTTTTAAGCCCTTTTTTCAATGTTTACAATTTCAATGTTCAGAGCTGTGGGAAGTTATGGGGGTCATCAGACAACAATTATTTAATAACAGTAACTGTTGAGATTCCAAAAGCCAAATCATATAACTGTTCAAAGAGAAATTGTCAATGTCACAGGCAAAATATACAGTGTAAATATCCTTAAATCAAACTCCTTTCTCTAGAAGCATTTCTGTATATTACCTATATAAATATTTTTTCATCTGTGTGTGTGTACAGTGAAATTAACATTTGCTGCAATTTATTCATAAAAATCCAATCCTTTCAAGCATAATTTTAAGTAATAAAGTACTTGAATTCTTTCACTTCCTAGACTGGAATGTTTCACTTCAGGATAATTACACCCTCCCTGTGATGTATTTCACTCTCAGTACCGTAACCCCATCGTGATGTAGCTCCTGTCTGGGAGCTCTGCTGAAGCCAGTGGCATTATGATCAGGTGACACTGACATGAGCAGAGACACATGGGGGAGGTAACATGGAGGCTACCAGAGTTGAATGTGGCCGTAAGAGCAAACGCTCTCTCAGCCTCTCCTCTCTCCCACCTCCCAGAGTCAGTAATTCTGAATCGTTCCCTGAAATCTAAATAGCCCTAGTATGAAACACAGTGATTAACGCAGGTACCTTAGGGGCTGCAGCGCCAGCCCCCTGCCTGGATGAGGAGGGTGAAGAATTGCAGTAGAAATGGGTTAGGTTGGGAGAGGGCACAGCTGATGGGGGACTGGGAGCTGAGTTGACCAAGAGGCCAGAACTCTTGTGGGGTTTCGGAGAAGAAGTCAGCAGGACTGGGTAGAGGCATTTCAGTGTATGTATTTAATTTAGAAACTTTTCATTCACATCTAAACACCTTGGAGCTAAGTTGGGTTGATACATTTCCACTTACAGTAGTACAGTTGTAATTAGGTGCTTAATCAGATGCTCATGCAGCACAAAGCAGTCAATAATGGGCGTGCTTTCATTCATTAACTTGACTGTGTGCTGTGCATCGCTTTGAAAAAAAGATGCTGTGAGGGAGTGTCAAAATTTTAGGCAGTAAGAAATGGTAAGTAGGTGTCAGTTCATTTCTCATGCGTTTCTCTCCTAATTTTAATGTCGGTTTTGAATCAGTATTAATACCATGTTGTTTTAACAGCAGTAGGGTCCATTTGTATAATTGTTTGCAAGATTTCATTGGATATTATGAACCAGCCGTCTTCACCTTTTATTTTCAGATTCCTAAATACACCCCAGCGCACCTCTCCTGACAGACTGCAGGCCCTGGCCGGTGACATGCTCCTTAGAGAGCAAACACCTGACGAGCCCTTTCGCCCTCAAACGCGCATCTGGCTCTTTGACGTTGCTTTATCCGCCCCACCAGAAAACGCTGTAGGGAACCCGGTCATTACAGCCGACCGCACTAGGTACCATTCTACCAGCTCTGGGCCAACATTCAAATGGTTCTGTTTGTTTATCTTTCATTCAGCTTTGCAATTCTTAGATCCCATTTAAAAACTGGAAGTGAAATAACCAAAGCAAGTTACGAAGGGAGCGGCATCTGGCATAGGTGGGGGTAAAACAATAAATGGAAAAAACTGACTATGCAAAAAGGAACATCGCAAACTATCAGAGCCCCAGACCCCCGCCCAACTGAACCCACCCCAGCCAGGCATATCAAGCTGGGTCCCTGAAAAATCACCCAGCCCGTCTGGCAGTGAATGCTGCGTGTTCCAGGCAGAGCTACGGTGTGTACGTCTGCTCTGCTGACATGCTGCTTTGGTACAGAACGAGCCACGGCCACAGGGAGCAGAGACATGGACTCCTACAAAACACAATCCCATATACACCTCCAATGCCGCATCCTCCTGCCTCCCCACTGTCTGCCATCCCCTCCCCCACCTCCACATGGCCATTCTCAGCCTATTGCTAACACTTCCTCTCAGCCTTCAGCACTATAAATAAATAAAACATGGTGTTACAAAATGTAGATTGTGCCAAAGAAACCTGATCTGGATGTCAGTAAGGCTTTTGATACAGTTCCACATGGGAAACTATTCGTTAAATTGGAGATGATGGGGATTAATATGAGAACCCAAAGGTCAATTAATAATTGTTTAAAGGGGAGTCTACAAGGGGGTCATATTGAACGGTGAGTTCTCAGGCTGGAGGGAGTTACTAGGGCAGTTCCTCAGATCAGTCTTGGGACCAATCTTACTCAACACTTTTATTAGTGATCTTGGCACAAGAAGTGGGAGTGGGACACAGAGCCGGGAGGGATTGCCAATACGGAGGAGGACAGGAACATCATACAAGAAAAGCTGCATGTCCTTGAAAGCTGGAGTAATTGAAATGGGATGAAAATCAATAGTGCACAAATTCGACTTGTTAGTCCCCAAGTGCAAAATTTTGCAATAAGCTGGGGGTTTGTCAATTGGAAGTGACAGAGGAGGAGACTGGTTGATCACAGGATAATTATGAGCTGCCAATGTGATGCAGCCGTGAAATAGGTTAATGCAGTCCTAGGATACATCAGGTGAGGGATTTCCAGCAGACACATAGAATCATAGATTATTAGGGTTGGAAGAGACCTCAGTAGATCATCTAGTCCAACCCCCTGCTCAAAGCAGGACCAATCCCCTGACAGATTTTTGCCCTCCATCCCTAAATGGCCCCCTCAAGGATTGAACTCACAACCCTGGGTTTAGCAGGCCAGTGCTAAAACCACTGAGCTATACATGAAAGGGTCAGTACTGTTATACAAGGCACCGATGAGACCTCATCTGACATACACCTCTACCTTCTGCCCTTAAAGTCTGTGAGTCTATAAGCTGTGCTTTGTGTTGCACAGACACTGATGGAGATCAGGGCCCCATCGTGCAGCACATGGCAGAGAACCTGACTGAGATCAGCAGCCCCATTGTGCTGGGCACTGCACAGACAGAGAGGGACAGTCCTTGCCCCAAAGAGATCACAATCCAAGTAAACAATGGGGAGGAGGAAAACAGAGAGGGGCTGTGACTTCCCCAAGGTCACCAAGCAGGTCAGGGACAGAGCCAGGAACAGATCCCGTTAACGCCAGAGCCACATCACCCGCAGCTTGGGAAGGTCCCCAGACCCCATTGTATTAGGCTGCAGGGCGAGGTGGTTTGTCCATGGATGCACAGGCTGTCTTGGCAGGCAGCTCAGCTGTGGTCCCTGCACATAGCTGGGTGTATGGGTCATGGGTCAGGAGAAGTCAGTGTCCAGCCCTGTGGGGCTGTGCTCCTGGCTCATACCTCCAGCACTCACTGCTGCCCCTCCCTGACCAGCTGCACTGTTCAGCCAGCCCCAGGCCTCTGTGAGGTCACTGCCCCCCCTCCCCTATCCCCTGCAAGCCTTCAAATAGGGACATAGTGCACCAGAGCCAATCAGAGTGCACTAGTGTAAATTCTGTCTGTTCTAAGGGTTTGCACCAGTGCCTAAAACACCAGGGTGGCAGAGATCTTCAGTGCCCAAAACAGCAGTACGGTGGCACTAGAACTGGGATCTAGTTCTAGCTCCATCACGGACAGCCTGGGTGACCTTGGCCACGTCAATGTTTCTCCTCCCAACTTCAGTCTCTTTACCCAGCTGTCACTCACTGGGGTGGTCTCTCTCTCCAGAGCTGCTCACCACTACAGTCTGTGTGGGTGTCCCCAGAGCCGAGGCAGTTCAGCTCGGGAATAGTCTTACAAGGGGGCTGGGGAGTCTCTGTCCCTGGAAGATTTTAAGAACAGGTAGGACAAAGCTCTGTCAGAGACAATCTACATACACTTGTCCTGCCTCAGCAGAAGGAGCTGGACATGACAACATCTTGAGGTCCTGTCCAGCTCTACATTGCTATGATGTTATGCAATATAGATACGTATAAAACAACATGATGAAACCAAATGAAAACATGGTGTCAGGCAATTCAAAAAACAAAACAAAAAACTACACTGCACAGCATAAAATGACACAATACTAAGGAGAAGAAAGCAACACAATGCAAACTAACACACCTTAGAACAAAAGTACACAATGCAAAAGAGCTCAACTCAAACCAACATAACACAGACACCAAACCAGCTGAGGCAAAATAACACATCATAAAACTATGCAACACAGCATGGTGCATCACAGTTCCAAATGGCACCATGCAAAACAGCTCAGCGTAGAACAGGACACAGCACAAAAGAGAATTCTTTCAATTAGGCCTGGAAGGGATCTTGAGAGGGCGTCTACTCCAGCCCCCTGTGCTGAGGCAGGACCAAGTATCTCTAGACATTCCCAGACTGGTGTATCTCTAACCTGGTCTTAAAAACCTCCAGTGAAGGAAATTCCACAGTCTCCCTTGGAAGCCAATGCAAAGCAAACACAGGCCAAACAACGCTGCACACACACACGCTGGGCTTGGGTTCAAGGGGAGAGGCAAGAATTCAAACAATCTAGGTTCTGCCCCAAATTCTCCATGCAAACTTGAGCAAATTACTTTAGCTCTCTGAGCTTCAGTTTCCCCATCTGTAAAATGGAGTCGCCTCCCACCATTGGCCTATTTAGCTTTTGAGCTTTTTGTGGCAAGGCCTCTGTCCCTGTGAGCATGTCCACACTGCAGTCAGACACCGGCGGCTGGCCCGCGCCCGCTGACTTGGGCTCACACGGCTCAGGCTGTGGGGCTGTTTAATCCATGTTCCGGCTGGGGCTGCAGCCCAAGGTCTGGCACCCTCCCACCTCGCAGGGTCCTACAGCCTGGCCCCAGCCCGAGCCCAGACATCTACACTGCAATTAAACAGCCCCTTCGCCTGAGCCCTGTGAGCCTGAGTAACCTGGCATGGGCCAGCTGGGGGGGTTTTAGTGGCAGGGTAGAGATACCCTTGGTGTCTGTTCAGCACCTGTCACAATGGGGACCCTGATCTCGGTGTCTGTGCAGAGCCCTGCATAACAGGGGCCTGACCTCAGTCGGTGACTCTGCAACTCCCAGCATTATAGGATCCCTAATTTTGTTTAGGGCCCCTGCAGCAACTGGTAAAATGTGGGGGCAGGATCTCTGTCAGGGTCTGTGCAGTGCACAGTACAGTGGTGGGGCGTGATCTGGGTTGGGGTCAGTGCAGTGCCAGACTCAACGGGGACACAGATCTCAGTTGAGGTCTCTAAAGTGCCCAGCACAATGGATGCAGAGGTTTGGGTCACAGTCATGCGCTGCCTGGTATAAAGGGGGCTGTGATCTCGGTCCAGGTCTCAGTTTTCCTGGCACAACAGTGGGGTCTGATCTCACCTGGGGTCTCTTCAGCGCCTGGCAGAACAGGGCCCAGATCTCAGTTGGGGTCTCTGCAGCACCTGTCAGAACAGGGCCACGCTGAGTACAATAAGAGCCCTGATCTCACTCACACACCTGGAGAGAAAAGTGGGAAGATTTTTGAGAATTTGATATCAGTATTTCAGAACTGAGGAGAAAATGGGGCACAAACAATGTAGTTGCTAATGTGAGACAGAAGCACCAACATCTGGAAGATTTTACGTCAGCATTTAACAGTTCAAGAGAACGGAGGGGAAATGGGAGGGGGTTATACAGGGATATTCAATCAACAACAGAATGAGATGGATTCTTCTTGCCTCACACTCACAGGGCCAGCAGGTGCTGGGGAGTAGCTGGGACTGGGAAACCTGGGGCTGGGTCGTCTCCATAGGGGACACTTGCTCCTCCCTCCCGTTCCTGGCCCTTCCCAGGCCCCGTTGCCAGCAGAGAGTGGCCCCCGCAGCCCAGCCCAGAGGTGTCCCTGTCTCAGGGCCCCCCCAGCCTCTGCCCATTCACCCTCTGCCCAGCTCAGGAATCACTCGGGGGAACCATTTCCCACCCGCACAAGGACAAATCCCTGCAGGTGGAAATGGGGGAAACCCCCCAAACCTGAGACCTGAACTGGCCACTGGCGAAGGGGAGAGAAAATGGGGCACAATCGGGGGGGGGGACAGGGAACTTCTCAGGGGTTGGGGGAGGGGGGGTCACCCTGGGGGCTGCTCGTGGCTCTCTAGGGAGAAAGGGGGCAGGACGGGGGAGGAGGCCCCACGGGAGGGGGCACCGGTAAATCCGAGGGGATCTCAGCCCCCCCCTTTCTCTCCCCGCTCCTCGAGGGTCACCTGCTCCCCCCCCCGGCCATGTCCGGGCTGCACCGACATTTCCCCCCGCCCCCCCCCCCAGCCCGGTCTCACCCAGTGGGGCCGGGCCCCTCCCCCCGGCACCCCCCGCGGGAGCAGATCCCGGCGCTGCGAGATGCCGGGTCCCCCCGGACACTGGGGCAGAGTCACCGCCCGGCCCGGCCCCGCCCCGCCCCTGGGGCTCGCTCCGGGACCTGGAGGCTGCAGCTCCGCAGTCCCTCCCCCCCGCAGCCCGGCCCCACGCAGGGACCCCAGGGTTAATGAAGGGCTCTCCCGCCGCGATCTGCGCATGCCCAGAGCCCCACCGGCACCAACCCTTCTCCGGCCCGGGAGAGGCTCCAACGGCCCCGCGCGAGCCAGGCAGAGCCGCAGCGCCCAACGCTCCTTCGCAGCCCGGCTCCGGCTCCGGCTCCTCTGCCGACGTCACTTCCGCTCCGAGGCGAATCAATAACTACATCTCCCAGCCTGCCCCGGGGGCGCTTCCGCCCTCCGCAACTCCGGTAAAGGAGGCCCCATCTCATCCCCGCCCCTCGCAGAGACCCCGCCCCCGTCACCGCCCCAGGAGCAGCGGCCCCGCCCGGAGCCCCCAGCCCCGCCCCCTCCCATGTGCCGGTCCCTGCCCGCGGCCGGGGCGCGTCCCCCTCGCGCCAGAGCCCGAGACCAGCTCGCGGGGCCCGAGACGCAGCGGCCTGGGGGGGGGAGGCGGGGCCGGGAAGGGACCGGAGGGGAAAGTCCCCCCTGGAGACTGTCCGGCCCCAGGTTCCACCGGCCTGTTCCTGCTGCGCCAGCGCCCCCCCCCCGCTGCTGCCCCCCCCGCTGCCAGTCACCCGCCCCCCCTGCTGCTGCTGCCCCCCCGCCCAGCGCCCCCCCAGCTGCCAGTCACCCGCCCGCCCTCCTGCTGCCCCCCCCGCCCAGCGCCCCCCCAGCTGCCAGTCACCCGCCCCACTGCTGCTGCTGCCCCGCCTGCCCAGCGCCCCCCCAGCTGCCAGTCACCCCCCCGCCCTGCTGCTGCCCCCCCAGCTGCCAGTCACCCCCCCACCCTGCTGCTGCCCCCCCTGCCCAGCGCCCCCCCAGCTGCCAGTCACCCCCCCACCGTGCTCCTGCCCCCCTGCCCAGCTCCCCCCCAGCTGCCAGTCACCCCCCTCCGTGCTCCTGCCCCCCTGCCCAGCACCCCCCCAGCTGCCAGTCACCCCCCCACCCTGCTGCTGCCCCCCCACCCAGCTCCCCCCCAGCTGCCAGTCACCCCCCCGCCCTGCTGCTGCTGCTGCCCCCCTGCCCAGCGCCCCCCCAGCTGCCAGTCACCCCCCGCCCTGCTGCTGCCTCCTCCCCACTGCCAGGGAGTTTTCCTGCTCCATACTCCCCTCACATACCCTCTTAAAGCACCTCCCCAAAGGGCTCCCTGCTGCCCATGTGAAGGGTGGGGGTGGGGGGGGGAATTATTACTGTCTGTTTATGGAACTTCCATATACAATCCCGTCACACTGTCCAACTACTGTCACTTACTTGGTATAAAATCTCTTCAGAACCAGGTGCTTTTCTCTCATTATCAAATATTTCTTTTTAGACCTATTTCTTCCCCAGTTCTCAAGGATAGATTTAAAATATCCCGTGTGTGGTGCTGTAGTAGCCGTGGTGAGCCCAGGATATTTGAGGCTGCCCCCGTGATTTATATACAAATGTTCCGTGTTATTCTCCATCCCATTCCTTGTGAATCTGAACACGTTCGCTTTTCTGCTGGCAGCTGTGCCGTGAGTGGAGCTTTTCATTGATCTGTCTACAGCAGTGCTTCCCAACCTTTTTGTGGCCAGTAGCACATTCATGTTTTCAGAAGAGAGTGTGGTGGGCGCCAACAATTTTTCAAGGCTTATTTTCTGTTTACATTAAATATACAAAAAATCATTTAATATTACATAATATATGAGTCCATAAGATAAAAACAGTAATTTTACATGTAAAAGGTATTAACTAAATTATTCGGCAATTACTCATTCACCTTCCCATGTGAATTTATTCTTTTTTTATCTACAAAACATTTTACAAAATAAATATCATAAACAGTTTTCATCTTTATTTTTTAAAAAGTAAAACACTGTTGAACTGCTGGTCCAAATATATTTATTATCCTTACTTTAACATAGACTGAAGCCTGCAGCCCCAGAGTTCTCTGTTCCCGGCCAGGGCTGGGCTGCAGCTTCTCTCCAGCTTCGAAGCCACAGCCCCGTGCCTGCCAAGGACAGAGAACGCCAGCACCTGCAACCTCGGAGAAGCTGGAGAGAAGCCGCAGCCCCGCGCCTGCCAGGGACAGAGAGCACCGGCGCCTGCAGCCTGCAGCCCCGGAGAAGCTGGAGAAAAGCTGCAGCCCCGCGCCTGCCAAGGACAGAGAACGCCGGCGCCTGCAGCCCCGGAGAAGCTGGAGAGAAGCCGCAGCCCCGCACCTGCCAGGGACAGAGAGCACCGGCGCCCGCAGCCTGAGTTCTCTTTCCCCGTCAGGCGCAGGGCCACAGCTTCTCTCCCCTGCTGGGCAGTAGGTGGGTGCACATAAATGCCCCGGCGGGCGCCATGGCGCTCGCGGGCACCGCGTTGGGAGCCACTGGTCTACAGCCACGTGCAGATCCCTTTCTTTAGTTGTGTAGCCGATATGTTCTGCTGACGCTGCTAGGTGTAATGCATGTTCAGTAGGGGGTTCTCCCCTACTAATGCTGCAGTGTCCTTCTCCTCTAGGTTAGCATATTAATGATCTCATTTTGGTGTCACGTGTGTCAGTTAATTGCCATGGCACTCGTGTGCTCAGACATCTGAGGATGCTCTGCAGAAAAGCTCCTTGAGTGGGGTGATCCACAGGGAGTAGCTCAAACCTCCAAAGTGCCTGGCCAGGGCAGGACATTGGCACAGCAAGGAAGGGGTGTGGCAGTGACATCACAAAGGCCTTTTGCAGGACCTCAGACTATTGGTCCAAGGTGGTGGGGAGGTGGTGACCTCACAGAGAGATGCTGACATCAGCCAGGCAGGACAGGGGCGAAGGGCCAGGGAAACCTCAGAGACCCCTGTGACTTTGCTTCAGCAAGTCTCCTTCTCCAGGTCTCTCTTTGAGGACTGAGAGAGTATTCGGGTTCACGGACGTGAGCGCCAGGAGGAACCTCTTTCGAGTTTTCTCCTTCCCTTTCAGTGATTTTACTAGAAAACAGCCGTCCCTCTTTAGAAGGTAAGAGCCTCCTGGAGGTTTGAAACCTGTTCAGTCTGATCCATCTGGTGGGAGCTGAATTCTAGGCATGGAAAACACGAGCTTAAGGAGGCAGAATTTTATTGCACACCTGGGATTTTGTCCCTTAGAATCACCAGGGACATTAGGGTTTGTCCTTTTTGTTTCACCTTTTCCTCCCTCCCTCCTTTCGCTTCTTCTCTTGCTTCTTTTGTCCTTTCTCCTGTTCCCCTCCCAACACCAGGAGGTAGGATGGGGTGGGTGTGTGTTTTGCGGGGGAGGGCTCTGCAGCTCCCACTGTAGGAGGTCCACCCAAAAATGTGGGACTGAAATAGTGCTCAGGCAGTCAGGACCAGATTAACCTTCTGTGGGTCCTGGTACCAAACATATTTGTGGGCCCCTATGTAGTCACTGTGGGCTCCGAGTGTGGGCCTGGTGGGGCAGTGCCATTGGTGCCATAGGATACCCGCTACTGAACCTCAGAGACATTTTTCATTTTGATCACACACCTCTCCATGACTGCATGCATTGCCATACACAGCTCCCTCAGCCCCCGGGTTTTCTTATTGAGCTGTGCACCCATGTGGGTTTACCAGTGTCCACAGTGAGCAGAACTTTCATAGTGATCAAGGAAACTCCCCACAGATTTATCTCCTTCCTCATTCAGACCTTCTCTAGCCATGTCTCCAGTACCCCCCATGTCACCAGTCACGGCATTGCTTGAACCTTGCAACGGCAGCACTAGGGACTCTAAATCCTCAGCCCTGGCCCTAGGCAGCTGCAGACTCTGCAGTTAGGCACTTCCCTCCTCTAGGCCATGGCTTTAAATACCTGCGATTCCCATCACCTGCAGCAGAGGCCACCAATTCCCACGCCCCCCTCAGCCAGCACCTCGTCGTGCAGAAAGTGAAGCCTGGATGATTTTGGAGGCTGGGGTGCCAGGAGATTCCCGTCCCGGAGCAGCAGCTCTGCAACAAGCTCACATGCCCCCGCTCCGCTGTGAGACCAGGACCCTGTGAAGACAGTAGGGTTACCCTGTGTATAACCAGTTCTGGCCAAAGCCTGTTGAAGTGAGTGGGAGGCTTTTCATTGTCTTTAATGGGCTGTGTATAGACGCAAAGGCCCCATTCTAGACTCCAGGAGCAAAGTGCCTGCTGTGCAGCACTGGTTTACTAGTGTAACAGGAAGGTTACACTAGTGAATAAGCAACACCTCCTACAGCACCTAACTTTTTCTGAGACGCTTCCCACCCAATTACTAAATGTGAACCTGCTTCCCTTACAAGGGCTGAACATATCAGGTGAGATGGTCACAAAAGAGATGGTGAGATGGTGATTCTGAGTTCAGGAGGGATTTTGGATGCGCACAGAACACAGACAGGACTGGTTCCCGCATGGTTACTGCAGTAAAGTGGAATAATTTTCAGCTTGTGTGATTGGAAGATGTCTGGATCCATCTTATAAGACTGTCCTACATAAATGAGGAAAACTTGAGGTGCCTTTATGATTCTTTTGTTTCACTCTTTGTTTCTATGGGGGATTTGCCAGTGCAATATCACTGTCTTCCTTTTAAACAAACAAAACTAAAAAAAAAAAAAAATGGTAATGGCTGTTGAAAATAGCAATTCCAGCCCTAGTGAGCACTGGGAAGACCCCAGCATTTGTTGCTCAATTTTATCCTACTTTTTCTACAGCAAATGATAGTGGATCAGCATATTTGATTTGGGAGAAATGAAGTAACAGCTGCCCAAATTGAGCTGGAGCACTCCTGAATTTTGAGGGTGTTCAAATCTGGAAGGCAGGCGCTAGATTCCCTTTCTGAACATTAGCTAAATCTGGAAAGGAAAAAGTCAATTTCTATTTTCAGGGCTCAGAAGTGGAAATCCTCCTGTGCTGTTTCTGAAGCTGCCCAGGTCCTCTAGTAAAGCCTCCCCTCCCTTACTTACCATTTTAACTTCTGGTGGGATCCACATACCTCCCTTGCCAGGCTTCAGATAGAAGGGGACACTGTCCATTTAGTCCACCCAGTTCCTTCCTTGGGGGCTGCCAGGCGAGGTCACACCAGCATCCCTAAGCCAGTCTGGGGAAGTCTTCTGAGGGTGCTACCTGGGCCAAAGCCTTCTACTCCTTGGGCACACTTGTTCCCCATTCACACTGCCACCCACTTCTAGCAGCCAGCTCCCCAGCCACAGCAAGCTGCAGCGCATGGAGTCTCGCAGCTTCCCCCCTCCCTTTCCTGTTGATAGCAGCCAAGGGAATGCTGGGAAATGTAGTTCCTTCCCTGCTCCAAGGCAGGGAGCTGGCCAAGGAACTACAGCTCCCAGGGCCCCGTGGAGTCTCAGCTCCCATGCTGGATCCGGGCTGCTCTAAGGCTCCGTTTCTGCAGAGGGGAGGAAGCGAGTGTTACAGGCCTGGAAAATCCTTGGCGTTCTCGTTACACAGGCATTCCCCGGCATGTCTTGCTGACTCAATCGGTGTATCCCCTTGATCCTTTCCATGGATTCATTGTACAGCTGATGACCCTGGACGGGCCATCAAACAGGCTAGACAGTGCTGATGCCAATAGATCTGAGGGTGTCACCCAGAAACATAGTCCACAGTCTGGAATACAGATGTACCCTACGTATCTATATCTCACAATACAAAGGTGATACAAACAAAAAAAATGATCATACTTGGAAAATTATAACATTTTCCCTGACACCTAACATGGCATATCTAGCACAATTCATTATTAATACCAATATGATAAAATTGCAAAGTAATAATAATAGGAAGCGTCTCACAATTCCATGCAGTGTCACACTTAGTAAACCAGGTCCTTGAAGATGCAGAACACTTTGCTTAGGAGGGATTGAAAAATCCACATATCTGCTGGGAACACACACACAGGCCCTGTGTCAGTCTGTAATCCTATGTTCACTCTTCTGGAAAATTATGATCAATTTTGTACACAGTATGGTTTGTGAAGTATCACTTGAAATCACATAATCTACTGAATATTATCCTCCTGTTAAAATGTGTAGCAACACTGTATGTAAAGTTATGAGATTTTACTGTAGGATATTACAAAAAGTTACAATTCTGGGGAACACCCACAGACCAGTTCCTCAGAGACAGCAAGGCAAACAGCAATTCGCTGGCAGGGGGAAGGTGTGAAGAAGACATTTACATTCTATCAGAGGGAGACCTGAAACTCATATCTCTAACAGACAGCCTGTCACCATGACTCAGCTGAGAATTGAAGTTGTTTCTAATAGAAAGGACTGAATTATAAAAAGAGGTGAGGAAAATGCTTGGGACTCTCTCTCTCTCTCCCCTTTCCCTCTGCCCATGACAAATCCTGAAGAACTGAACTTGGGAGGCAGGGGCAGGTTACGGGGAAGTCCTGGCTGAAAGGAAAGCCAGCCTGTCTCAGCACATGGAGACAGAAACATTTGCTTTGAATCCATTTTAGCTTGTTAACTTAGACGTTAATTTGTGTTTTATCTTTGCATTTCTTTTGTAAACAATTCTGACTTTTATGCCTCATTACCCTTAGCCACTGAAAAGATTTTTTTCCGGCAGTTAACAATTTTGTTTTATTGTTTTACCTAACCAGTGTGTTTGGATTCAAGTGTGTTGGAAACTCCATTTGGAATGACAAGGTTGGCACATGTCATTTTCCACTGATGAAATGACAGATTTCATATGAGCTCCCATTGTTCAGTAGTGTGCTGGACAGTGCAAGATGCACATTTCTGGGAGAAGTCTGGGAGCAGAGAATTTTCTGGGGTTCTCTTGTGGGGTACTGTAATTCGAGAGTCGCTGACTAGCAGCACTCAGTACTGTGTAGCTGGGAGCGAGTTACATGCTGGAGACTGTGTGTTACCTGCCCAGGAGTGGCTGTTCTCACAGTAAAGCAGTGTAAAAGGCACCCCAGCTTGGGAACTGAGTCTTACAGCTGTTCAACAGTCCAGGTTGCACTGTGCTTAATGTCACAGACACTCAATTTCAAAGAGTCTCCTAGAACACATAGAAAGTAAATCCATGTCCCAGAAATCGAAGTCTCTAGAGAGAGGGCAAGTCTCCCTGGCACTGCTTCTTGCTGACAGACAGGTCCAGAGACAATGAGAGAGTCCTGGGGAAGCTGGGAACAGTAACTATGGGCTGGTGGGGTTCAGGGGAGAAAGGGAACAGGAAGGGCAGGGATATCAGATTGCAGGATCTCAGCAGTACTAGATGTCAGGATAACACATAGTGCAGCTCATTGGAAAACAATCTCAACTATACATAAAATTATGGGGTCTAAATTATGTTTCCACTCGAGAGATTTTGGAGTCACTGTGGATAGTTCTCTGAAAACATCCACTCAACGTGCAGTGGCTGTCAAAAAGCAAACAAGAAGTTGGGAGTCATTAAGAAAGGGATAGATAATAAGACAGAAAATGTCATATTGCCTCTCTATAAATCCATAGTACACCCACATCTTGAATACTGCGTGCAGATGTGGTCTCCCCATCTCAAAGAAGATATATTGGAATTGGAAAAGGTTCAGAAAAGAACAAAAAAAATGATTATGGGTATGGAACAACTTCTGTATGAGGTGAGATTAAAAAGACAGGGACTTTTCAGCTTGGAAAAGAGACAAAGGGGGGATATGAGAGAGGTCTATAAAATCATCACTGGCGTGGAGAAAGTGAATAAGGAAGTGTTATTTACTGCTCATAACACAAGGACTAGGAATCACCAAATGAAAATTAATAGGAAGCAGGTTTAGAACAAACAAAAGGAAGTATTTCTTCACAAAACGCACACTCAGCCTGTGGGACTCCTTGCCTGAGGAGGTTGTGAGGGCTAGGAATATAACAGGGTTTAAAAGAGAACTGGATAAATCCATGGAGGTTAACTCCATTAATAGCTATTAGCCAGGCTGGGTAAGGAATGGTGTCCTTAGCCTCTGTTTGTCAGAGGGGGGTGATGGACGGCAGGAGAGAGCTCACGAGTCCAGAATGCTGTGGAAGATAGTGCCATAGTGTAGCACTCCTTCCCACTTCCCTCACCCTCCAGATCTAGGACAAGGAATCGGGCAGGAGTTTTCCCAATGGAACTGGAAGTTCCTGCAGTTTTCAAGAGGGGAGAAATGCAAAATCTGTGATTTCACCTCACAGTGTTTGATAAGTGGCTAGAAAGTTATCACAGTGACTGGGCCTGGCCAGGGAATGTCGGGCAGTGCTTGGAGCCAGGATTCTGGCACAAGCTGATCAGAGAGAAGGAACATGGTTAGTAGCAGCCCCCAGAGCCTCCATCCAGGGGCCCCCAACATCCCCAGTACCCAGAACCCAGATCCCCCCAGCCAGGGTCCCACCAGATATTTCCTGGGACCCAACTCCCAGAATCCCTGGCCAGAGAGATCCCAGATACCCCTCAGAGCCCCACCGGCCAGAGAACCCCCACCAGATCTTCACTGCCAGGCTGGGAATCCCACCAAGAGCCCCCACTAGCGAGGAACCCCAATTAGGAACTCACTGCCTTCCTGGGATTCCCCCACTGCCCTCCTAGGACCCCTGCCTGCCCTTCAGCAGAGAGGTAAGACATGTCCATGCCCTGTCACTAGCAAATAATGGTCACCATGGAGCCACCCCAGAGGTGGCTACATCACAGAGACCATTTGTCATGGGGTTTAGGATACTTCTGGACCCACACTGCACTCAGAGTGACCTCCTCATCCCATGCCAGCTGGAGAAAAGAAAAGGGTCCAGCCAACTATCCCATTACCAGCTGGGAACCACTGATCCCCAAACAGGGAGAGACCTCTGGCTTTGATGGGTATTAAATATCTGGCTGGTCTCGTTCTTCAGCAAACATTTTAACAGAGGTAAAGGAGGGAACAAATGATTCTCAAAGGAGTCGGGAAAGATGATCTCTGGGCAATTTAACTCCCTACAACATCCAGGATGGAGAAGAACTCAGGGCAACAGGTTCCCTCGAAGGAAGAAGTTGGTGGGATTTAGAAACACGGGGAACAGCCCCAAACCCGAGAGGATTTTTAACTAACATTTGATAATGATATAGAAAGAGGGAAATCCTGAGCTTTGAGAGCAACGTTCAGAAATGAAAGAGAAAGGGTGGAAATCTGAGAGATTTTGGATCCATTTTGCAAATTATAGAGAGGAAAGTGGAAAATCAGAGGGATTTTATATCAGTTGTTGATAAGAGGCAAAATCTGAGTGTTTCACATCAATATTTGATAAATGAATGAAGAGGAAATGGGCAACATTTGCAAACATTTTATATCCATGTTCAAGAATCTGAGGAAAGGTGTCAATCTGAGAGTTTCTTTGTATTTTATCATGAGAGAGACAAGGAAAAAAATCTCAGGGGATATTCACTTAGAATTAGACAACTAAAGAAAAGTGGGGCAAATGTTTAGAGTATTTTATATCAGTCTTTGAGATTTGCAGAGAAAAGAAGCCACAAGCTAAGCAATTGATAACATGAGAGAAAAATACCAAGATCTGAGGGGGATTTTATGTTGCTATTAAATAACTAGAGGGAAAAGGGAGACTGTTTGACTGCATTTTATGAGACTATCCAATATATAAACACAAAGTGATGGTTCCCCCCCCCCCACTGCCACCATTCACATGGGCAGCAGGGAGCCTGGGAGGAACTGATTTAAGGGGGGGGGAGCTGGCAGGCTCCCTGGATAAAGGAAGGGGGCGGAAGTGGGGGACGGGCAGGTGACTGGCAACTGGGGGAAACTGTGTTGGTAGTTTGGGGTCAGTGGGTGGGATTGGGAAACTCGGGTCTGGACAGTCTCCATCGGGGACATGTGCTCTTCCATCCCCGCCTTGGCAGAGAACGGGCATCTCCTCCCATCCCCACTCCAGGGGCAGCCATGTGCTGGGGAATGACTCAGGGCAACAATTTCCCACTTAATGGAGGACAAATCGCTGCAGATAAAATGGGGGGGAAAACCTGCCCCATGGGAGAGATTTTAAATGGACACTTGAGAAGTATGGAGAGACCAGGGGAAATCGGGGGAGATTAGAGAGCTCATCATTGGGGGGGGAGGGGAAAAGCCACGTGTGACAATGGGGGAAAAGGGGAAAAGCTGGAGAGACTTTGTAGGTGGGAGGACGGGGCACAAACAGGGCAGGATTCAGTGAACTCACCTCCCCCCCCACTGCGGGAATTTCCTGGCTGCACAAAACAGTTCAAATGTCCCGCCCCAATGACCTTCCCCCCCCTGCAACCCCGACTCCCCCCCTGCGCCCCCCAGCTCAACTCCTGCTCCCCCCCCGCCCGGATCTTCCCTTTAGCGCCCCCCAGCCCCGCCCCGCCCCCACCTGCCAGACCCCCCCCATCAATTCCCTGCTCAGCCCCCGGCCCCGCCCCGCTGCCTGTTGCTCCCCCGCTCCATCCCAGCCCCGCCCCCAGCGGAACGTTCCGGCTGATGCGGGCAGGGGGAAGGGCAGCGGCTTCAGCAGCTGCTACTGAGGATGCGCAGTGCCCGGGAGCAGCACAGGGCCATGGGGAGCGATTTAATGCACCGCCCCCCCACCGCCAGGCCCCCCCCATCCCAGCGGGGGGGGGCGCGGATCCTGCTGCGGCTCCGCTGGGCCCGAGGCGGGTCCGAGGCTTCTCCCGGGTTCCCCGGGGCAGAGTCACGTGCCCGCCCCCCCAGCAGCGCCCCCCCCGGGGTCTCTCACTCCCCGGGGGCTCCGGGCGGGGCTGGGGCAGGCAGAGCCCTGGGCTGCCTGCGGGGCGGGGCCCAGCTGGAGACCCCCCCCCCGGGGGAGCAGCAGCGGCTCAGCCCGGCCCGGCTAACGCGGAGGCAGCAGCAGCAGCTTTGTTCTCCCGCCCGCAGCGGGGCTCACATGGAGCATGCGCAGTAACAGCTGCTGAAACCCTCCCTTCCCTGGGCTGTGAAGAGGGCGGAAGCGGCCCCGGGGCAGGCTGGGAGATGTAGTTCCTGACGCTCCCTGGACCGGAAGTGACGTTGGGTGGAGTGACCAAGCCGAGTTGCAAACGCGCGCGGGCTGCTGCGGCTCTGCCTGGCTCGCGCGGGGCCGTTGGAGAGGGGGGGTGAGACCGGGCTGGGGGGGGAGGGGCAGGCGGGAAATGTCGGTGCAGCCCGGACATGGCCGGGGGGGGGGGCAGGTGACCCCCGAGGAGCGGGGAGAGAAAGGGGGGGGGCTGAGATCCCCTCGGATTTACCGCTGCCCCCTCCCGTGGGGACCCCCCTCCTCCCCCGTCCTGCCCCCTTTCTCCCTAGAGAGCCACGAGCAGCCCCCAGGGTGACCCCCCCTCCCCCAACCCCTGAGAAGTTCCCTGTCCCCCCCCCCGATTGTGCCCCATTTTCTCTCCCCTTCGCCAGTGGCCAGTTCAGGTCTCAGGTTTGGGGGGTTTCCCCCATTTCCACCTGCAGGGATTTGTCCTTGTGCGGGTGGGAAATGGTTCCCCCGAGTGATTCCTGAGCTGGGCAGAGGGTGAACGGGCAGAGGCTGGGGGGGCCCTGAGACAGGGACACCTCTGGGCTGGGCTGGGGGGGCCACTCTCTGCTGGCAATGGGGCCTGGGAAGGGCCAGGAACGGGGAGGGAGGAGCAAGTGTCCCCAGACGGCCCAGCCCCAGGTTTCCCCTCCCAGCTACTTCCCCTCCCCCAACCTGCCCAACCCAGCAGCCCCCCCCCGCCCGCCGCTAGTCACATTCCCAGACCCCACTGCCAGCCCCTTCCCCATAGCCAGCCCCACTCCTGTCCCCTGTGAAAGCCACATCACCCAGGGATCCCTGCAGGCCATGTGAGTGTGGGGCAAGAAGAATCCATCCCATTCTGTTGTTGATTTAATATCGCTGTATAATCCCCTCAAATTTCCCCTCTTTCCTCTTGAGTGATTGAATGGTGACATAAAATCTCCCCACATGATGCTTGTCCCTTATATTGGCAAATATTTAGTTTGTGCCCCATTTTCTCCTCAGTTCTGAAATACTGATATCGAATGCTCGAAAATCTTCCTGCTTTTCTCTCCAGGTGTGTGACAGAGCTCAGGGCTCTTATCGTACTGAGCGTGTCCCTGTTCTGCCAGGTGCTGCAGAGACCCCAACTGAGATCTGGACCCCTTTCTGCCAGGCGCTGAAGAGACCTGAGGTGAGATTAGATCCTGCTGTTGTGCCAGGTAAAACTGAGGCCTGGACCGAAATCACGGCTTCCCTGGTGCCAGGCAGCGCACGACTGTAACCCAAACCACTGCCTCCATTGTTCTGGGCACTTCGGAGACCTCGACTGAGATCTGTGTCCCCGTTGGGCCTGGTATTGTACTGACCCTAACAAAGATCACACCCCACCACTGTACTGTGCACTGCACAGACCCTGACAGAGATTCTGCTCCCACATTTTGCCAGTTGCTGCAGGGACCCTAAACAAAATCAGTGATCCTGTAATGCTGGGAGTTGCAGAGTCCTCAACTGAGATCAGGCTTCCTGTTATGCAGGCCTCTGCACAGACACTGACCAAGATCAGGGTCCCCATTGTGACAGGTGCGGAAAAGACACCAAGGGTATCTCTACCCTGCTGTTAAATACCCCCAGCTGGCCCAGGCCAGGTGACTCAGGCTCACAGGGCTCAGGCGAAGGGGCTGTTTAATTGCAGTGTAGGTGTCTGGGCTCGGGCTGGAGCCAGGCTGTAGGACCCTGCGAGGTGGGAGGATGCCAGACCTTGGGCTGCAGCCCCAGCCGGAACATGGACACCACAATTAAACAGCCCCACAACCTGAGCCGTGTTAGCCCAAGTCAGCAGGTACGGGCCAGCCGCCGGTGTCTGACTGCAGTGTGGACATGCCCACAGGGACAGAGAGGCCTTGCCACAAAAAGCTCAAAGGCTAAATAGGCCAATGGTGGGAGGCGACTCTCCATTTTACAGATGGGGAAACTGAAGCTCAGAGAGCTGAAGTAATTTGCTCAAGTTTGCATGGAGAATTTGGGGCAAAGCTGGGAATTGAACCCAGATTGTTTCAGTTCTTGCCTCTCCCCTTAACCCCAAGCCCAGCTTGTGTGTGAACAGCGTTGTTTTGGTCTGTGTTTGCCTTGAATTGGCTTCCAAGGGAGACTGTGGAATTTCCTTCACTGGAGGTTTTTAAGACCAGGTTAGAGATGCACCAGTCTGGGAATGTCTAGGGATACTTGGTTCTGCCTCAGCACAGGGGGCTGGAGTAGACGCCCTCTCAAGATCCCTTCCAGGCCTACACTGAAATAATTCTCTTTTGTGCTGTGCCCTGTTCTACGCTGAGCTGTTTTGCACGGTGCCTTTTGGAACTATGATGCACCATGTTGTGTTGCATAGTTTTATGATGTGTTGTTTTGCCTCAGCTTGTTTGGTGTCTGTGTTATGTTGGTTTGAGTTGAGCTATTTTGCATTGTGTACTTTTGTCCTAAGGTGTGTTACTTTGCATTGTGTTGCTTTCTTCTCCTTAGTATTGTGTCATTTTATGCTGTGCAATGTATTTTTTTGTTTTTTTGTTGTTTTTGAATGGCCTGACATCATGTTGTCGTGCGGTTTTTCTCTGTATGTTGTTTTATACGTATATATTGCATGGCATCCATGAAATGTAGGGCTAGATAGGACCTCAAGATGTCATCAAGTCCAGCACTCTCTGCCAAGGCAGGACCAAGTATCTGTAGATTATCTCTGACAGAGCTTTGTCCTACCTGTTCTTAAAAACTTCCAGGGACAGAGACTCCCTAGCCCCCCTTGTAAGACTATTCCAGAGCTGACCTGCCTTAGCTCTGGGGACACCCACACAGACTGTAGTGGTGAGCAGCTCTGGAGAGAGAGGAGACCCCAGTGAGTGGCAGCTGGGTAAAGAGACTAAAGTTGGGAGGAGAAACATTGACGTGTCCAAGGTCACCCAGGCTGTCTGTGACCGAGCTAGAAATAAGTTCTAGTGCCACCGTACTGCTGTTTCTGAAGGTCTCTGCCACCCTGGTGTTTTAGGCACTGGTGCAAACCCTTAGTACAGACAGAAATTACACTAGTGCACTCTGATTGGTACTGGTGCACCATGTCCCTGTTTGAAGGCTTGCAGGGGATAGGGGAGGGGGAGCAGTGACCTCACAGAGGCCTGGGGCTGGCTGAACAGTGCAGCTGGTCAGGGAGGGGCAGCAGTGAGTGCTGGAGGTATGAGCCAGGAGCACAGCCCCACTGGACACTGACTTCTCCTGACCCATGACCCACACACCCAGCTGTGTGCAGGGACCACAGCTGAGCTGCCTTGCCAAGACAGCCTGTGCATCCATGGACAAACCACCTCTTCCTGCAGCCTAATACAGTGGGGTCTGGGGACCTTTCCAAGCTGCGGGTGACGGGGCTCTGGCGTTAACGGGGTCTGTTCCTGGCTCTGTCCCTGACCTGCTTGGTGACCTGGGGGAAGTCACAGCCCCTCTCTGTTTTCCTCCTCCCCATTGTCTACTTGGATTGTGATCTCTTTGGGGCAAGGACTGTCCCTCTCTGTCTGTGCAGTGCCCAGCAGAATGGGGCTGCTGATCTCAGTCAGGTTCTCTGCCATGTGCTGCACGATGGGGCCCTGATCTCCATCAGTGTCTGTGCAACACAAAGCACAGCTTATAGACTCACAGACTTTAAGGCCAGAAGGTAGAGGTATATTTCAGATGAGATCTCATCAGTGCCTTGTATAACAGTACTAACCCTTTCATGTGTCTGCTGGAAATACCTCACCTGATGTATCCTAGGACTGCATTAACCTATTTCACGGCCGCATCACATTGACAGCTCATAATTATCCTGTGATCAACCAATACAGCCAGGTCTTTCTCCTCCTCTGTCACTTCCAGTTGATAAATCCCCAGCGTATTGCAAAATTATGCACTTGGGGACTAACAACTAGAATTTGTGCACTATTAATTTTCATCCCATTTCTATTACTCCAGCTTTCAAGGACATGCAGATTTTCTTGTATGATTTTCCTGTCCTCCTCCATATTGGCAATCCCTCCCGGCTCTGTGTCCCACTCCCACTTCTTGTGCCAAGATCACTAATAAAAGTGTTGAGTAAGATTGGTCCCAAGACTGATCTGAGGAACTGCCCTAGTAACTCCCTCCAGCCTGACAACTCACCCTTCAATATGACCCCCTTGTAGACTCCCCTTTAACCAATTATTTATTGACCTTTGGGTTCTCATATTAATCCCCATTGTCTCCAATTTAACGAATAGTTTCCCATGTGGAACTGTATCAAAAGCCTTACTGACATCCAGATCAGGTTTCTCTGCACAATCTACCTTTTGTAACACCATGTTTTATTTATTTATAGTGCTGAAGGCTGAGAGGAAGTGTTAGCAGTAGGCTGAGAATGGCCATGTGGAGGTGGGGGAGGGGATGGCTGACAGTGGGGAGGCAGGAGGATGCGGCATTGGAGGTGTATCTGGGATTGTGTTTTGTAGGAGTCCATGTCTCTGCTCCCTGTGGCCGTGGCTCGTTCTGTACCAAAGCAGCACGTCAGCAGAGCACCGTAGCTCTGCCTGGAACACGCAGCATTCACTGCCAGACGGGCTGGGCGATTTTTTAGGGACCCAGCTTGATATGCCTGGCTGGGGTGGGTTCATTTGGGCGGGGGTCTGGGGCTCTGATAGTTTGCGATGTTCCTTTTTGCATAGTCAGTTTTTTCCATTTATTGTTTTACCCCCACCTATGCCAGATGCCGCTCCCTTCTTAACTTGCTTTGGTTATTTCACTTCCAGTTTTTAAATGGGATCTAAGAATTGCAAAGCTGAATGAAAGATAAACAAACAGAACCATTTGAATGTTGGCCCAGAGCTGGTAGAACGGTACCTAGTGCGGTCGGCTGTAATGACCGGGTTCCCTGCAGCATTTTCTGGTGGGGCGGATAAAGCAACGTCAAAGAGCCAGATGCACGTTTTAGGGCGAAAGGGCTCGTCGGGTGTTTGCTCTCTAAGGAACATGTCACCAGCCAGGGCCTGCAGTCTGTCAGGAGAGGTGCGCTGGGGTGTATTTAGGAATCTGAAAATAAAAGGTGAAGACGGCTGGGTCACAATATCCAATGAAATCTTGCAAACAATTATACAAATGGACCCTACTGCTGTTAAAACAACATGGTATTAATACTGATTCAAAACCGACATTAAAATTAGGAGAGAAACGCATGAGAAATGAACTGACACCTACTTACCATTTCTTACTGCCTAAAATTTTGACACTCCCTCACAGCATCTTTTTTTCAAAGCGATGCACAGCACACCCATTATTGACTGCTTTGTGCTGCATGAGCATCTGATTAAGCACCTAATTACAACTGTACCACTGTAAGTGGAAATGTATCAACCCAACTTAGCTCCAAGGTGTTTAGATGTGAATGAAAAGTTTCTAAATTAAATACATACATTGAAATGCCTCTACCCAGTCCTGTTGACTTCTTCTTCTCTGAAACCCCCCATGAGTTCTGGCCTCTTGGTCAACTCAGCTCCCAGACCCCCATCAGCTGTACCCTCTCCCAACCTAACCCATTTCTTCACCCTCCTTATCCAGGCAGGGGGCTGGCGCTGCAGCCCCTAAGGTACCTGCGTTAATCACTGTGTCTCATACTAGGGCTATTTAGATTTCAGGGAACGATTCAGAATTACTGACTCTGGGAGGTGGGAGAGAGGAGAGGCTGAGAGAGCGTTTGCTCTTACGGCCACGTTCAACTCTGGTAGCCTCCATGTTACCTCCCCCTCCACCCTCCCCCATGTGTCTCTGCTCATGTCAGTGTCACCTGATCATAATGCCACTGGCTTCAGCAGAGCTCCCAGACAGGAGCTACATCACGATGGGGTTACAGTACTGAGAGTGAAATACATCACAGGGAGGGTGTAATTATCCTGAAGTGAAACATTCCAGTCTAGGAAGTGAAAGAATTCAAGTACTTTATTACTTAAAATTATGCTTGAAAGGACTGGATTTTTATGAATAAATTGCAGTAAATGTTAATTTCACTGTATACACACACACAGATGAAAAAATATTTATATAGGTGTGTAAGCTGGTGGTCGGGGCTCAACCCTCCAGCTGGCGGGAGGGGAGCCACACCGACTCGCTCCTTGTCCCCTCTAACTGGTGGGCGGCAAGAAGTCAAGGTTAGCACCGTCTCAGGAGTCAGGCCCTCTGGATCAGGGGGGCTGACCAACAATCAGTCTCAGCGCCTTCAGGCCCCCTAGATCAGGGGGGCTGAACAACAATCAGTCTCAGATTCTCACAGCGATCAGTCTCATGAAGGTTCACAGGTGCAGACCCTCAGGCAGGAGCTGACCACAAGGCACACAGTCAATTAGTGTAAGCCCAGGCCCTCTGGAGCAGGGGCTGGGCAACAGCAGTTCAATATCAGCCCCGGCCCTCTGGAGCAGGGGCTGGGCAACAGCAGTTCAATATCAGCCCCGGCCCTCTGGAGCAGGGGCTGGGCAACAGCAGTTCAATATCAGCCCCGGCCCTCTGGAGCAGGGGCTGGGCAACAGCAATCAGTCTCAACGCCTTCAGGTTCAGATCCTCAGGCAGGGGCAGAACACCAGGCACACAGTCCATTAGTGTAAGCCCAGGCCCTCAATCAGGGCCGAGCAGCACAATAGCAGTTCTATATAAGCCCAGGCCCTCTGGAGCAGGGGGCTGGGCAACAGCAGTTTATATAGGCCCAGGCCCTCTGGAGCAGGGGGCTGGGCAACAGCAGTTCAGTTTAGGGCTCAGGTCCTTGCCTCAGGAGCTGAGCAACTACAAAGTCAGTAAGCCCAGACCCTCTGGTCAGGGCGGGGCAACAAACCATAGTCCACAGGACTCAAGTCCTGGTGTCAGGAGCTGGGCAATGACAGCAACTCAGCTTAGTGCAGGCGGCTCTGTCTGCGCTGGGGTGAGGGGGAGACTGCCACCCGTGAGTGGGGTGGCAGGGGGGACACAGGCCCACCCACTCCACTGTGTCCCAGCCCGGGGCCCTATTAGCGGCTAGCACCGCCGCTGGTCAGTGGGGTCCTGACCGCAACACACTGACATGGGCACCTCGGTGCCTATAGCCTGACAGGGGTCGGCTATCCCCGGGCTACATTCCATCTCCCCCTCTGTGGGTACCTGCTCCTCAGTCGCCGTGAGTTCGGGCCAGTCCACCGACATGGGGTCTGCAGGACCAGGGCTTGGGGGCAAGTCAGGCAACTCCTGCTGGCAGTCCGGCCAGGCTGGCTCCGGTGGTTCCTCTGGATAACAGCAGGGCGGAAGCGGCGGCGGCGGCTCCTCCTCGTACCGGGCGTGGGGAAGTCCTAGCGGCTGCTCCGGGATCCGATCCCGGGGAAGTTCCGCGGGTTCCTCATCGTACCGGGCGCGGGGTAGTGGGGGCCAGTCCGGATCGCCGCCTCGGGTCCTAGAGGGCTCCCAGTCTGGAGCCCCCGCCGGCACGTCTGCTCCCGGCGGTGGCTGGCTCCTGACTGAGCTTTGGCGTCCTCCTTTTCTACTTCCTGTCCTGCCCCTTGACTTCCGGGGGGCGGGGACAGGAAGTGGTGGCTCAGCCCAGCTGGGCTTCTGGGAGGGAGCGCCCTCTGCTGGGCAGGAGGGGAGCCACACCGACTCGCTACAAGGTAATATACAGAAATGCTTCTGGAGAAAGGAGTTTGATTTAAGGATATTTACACTGTATATTTTGCCTGTGACATTGACAATTTCTCTTTGAACAGTTATATGATTTGGCTTTTGGAATCTCAACAGTTACTGTTATTAAATAATTGTTGTCTGATGACCCCCATAACTTCCCACAGCTCTGAACATTGAAATTGTAAACATTGAAAAAAGGGCTTAAAAATAAATATCGCTATCTATTGAAATTAAAAGAAAGAAATAGACACAATGAATTTTGTCAAACCCACTTAACAGCAATTGCAATATGCTAGGGGATGGAAATTCACAACTAAGGCACCAACCTTAATTCTGCCCTTTAGTGACACCAGGCAATTGCCGTAGGGCTACGAATTAGGCATTTTAGTGTATATCGTTCCAGCTTACAAATCGGTATGATCTAAAGACACATGAGATCTTTTCCTCAGGATATCACCATCACTGGGTTGTTTCTCTTAGTGGTAATTCAAAGAAGTGAACAGATTAATAACATTATCAGTTATGAAGTGGCCATTTCAGATTCCTGGGGAGTGTCTGTTATTTTGCACTAGGGGCCAGGTCCTTGGAGAGACGGAACCTTGGTTTTATTTTAACTTCTCCATGCTCAGCAGCTCCTGGAATTTGGTTCAAAGTATTTACATGTTTCCCTGCCCTGTTCTTAAAAGTGCTGCTTTAGAAAGTGGGGAAGGGCAGGAACTGACTGCAGGATCCGTAGCTGAGTCCCTTAGATATTTATAGCTCATCGGAAGGAGCACAGGGTTTGGTGGGTGTCTGGGGATTTAATAATAAACACACAAATATCTTTGTTCTTAGTGAATTTTCATCTTCTAATTCCCATAACCCGCTAATTATCCCTGGCTGCCCCCGGGAGTCTGGGGAGAGAGAACTAGTAAACTCCTGTGGCCAGTGTGGAACCGAAGGCACAAGGATCTTTCAGTGGCTGGCTCAAAGTCACCCAGAGTGAATTTCACTTCACTGGATAAAGCCCTAGTTGCTGAGCTCTGGAGAGGGGTGGGGAGGTGAATTCCATCCCCCATTCTTGAGCATGGACTCCCCTCCAATTCTCACCCTGATCTCAGACACTACCCCAACCTTCCCCTGCAGTGATGGACCCACTTGATGCTGCCAGAGCCATCTGCCATGGGACCTGGAGAGGACAGAGGCCCAACTCCAGAACTGCTCCCCCTGCCCACAGCTCCAGAACTGCTACCCATGCCCACAGCCCCCAGGCTCTGCTGGAGTTGCCCTATATCTTCCTTACGACTAACCCAGGCCAAGCAGCTGGGGATCTCTTCCTTTTGCCTAGAAACTTTGCCCCCCAGAGTCCAAGCAGCATACAGATAATCAGTTCCTTCTTCTACAAGGGTTCGCCAGGGCTCGACCCTCCGGGGCGGTGGGGAACCACACCGGCTCACTACCCACAGTTGATCCCGGGGAATTAGTCCGGCCATGGGGGTCTCCCTCGGTAGCCCTTGCTGTAACCGGCAGAAACCTGGTCAGCCCGGCCCCGGCTCAGGGCGGGGCAACAAACACTGAGTCAGGGGCTCAGGCCCTCAGGCAGGGCCGAGAAGTAACAATAGGTCCCAGCCTTTTCAGGCCAGGGAGAGGGAGAGTCTTCCACCCAGGAGTTGGGTGGCATGGGGGACGCAGGCCCTCCCACTCCACTGCATCCCAGCCCGGGGCACTAGCAGCAGCAGAAGACCCAGTGCGTAGTCAGTGGGGATCCTGGCCGCAACACACCGACATAGGCTCTGGTAGTGCTGCAGCCAGACTGGGATCGGCTGCCCCCGGGCTATTTCCACACTCCCCCTCGGGCCCAAACTGGGTCTTGGTGTTGGCCTCTGGGGGATCCAGGAGCATGGGCTCTTCGGGGCAGGGGTTGATCGGCAGGCCTGGCAACTCCTCCTGATAGCGGGCACAGGGCCGGTCTGGCCAGTCTGGGCGGCTGCCTTGGGCTGTGGGGGTTTCCTAGTCATGGGTTCCACTAGGGACGTCTGTTCTCTCCGGCGGCTGGGCTCCTAGTGAGCTCTGAGGGCCGGCCTTTATAGTTCCGGGTCGCCGCCTGACCCTCTGAGGGGTGAGCTCAGCGCTCCCTAGCTCTGCCCACTCCAGCCTCCGGATGGGCTCTTCCCCCTCTGGGGCGGCGGGGAGCCACACCGCCTCACTACATTTCTGTATGGGGTTTTTTACCCCCTTCCTGCCATGTGATCTGATCTGTAAACTCAGCTACTGGGAAGTCAAGAGCACAACAACAGTCTTGTGTCTTCTTTAACATCCCGTAATGGTCCATCTGGTGTTGATGGACCTTTCCTCCCAGGCAGGGTGTAATGGATTCTGTTGCCAATCAGCACTTCACATAGGTAAAGTCTTTCTCCTCTGGTGATTTACAGAGCCACAGAGGCTCACAATACAACTAGTCAGATATTATCCCAGGCAGCAACTCACAAGCATTTAATGAAGTCTAAACACATTCTTATAATTCTAATACCTCTTAACAATACTAACACAGGTGAGTCAGACTGATTCCAGCGATGCGTTTGTCCCTGTTCAATGAAGACATGGGGGCTTTTGCAAGAGCTAACACCTCATCTGCCAGTGTCACAGGCAGGCTGGGCAGGGATGGTGTCTGTAGCCTCTGTTTGCCAGAAGCTGGGAATGGGTGATGGGTAATGGATCAGTTGATGATTCCCTGTTCTGTTCTTTCCCTCTGAAGCACCTGGCATTGGCCACTGAGCTAGATGGGCCATTAGTCTGAGGCAGTGGGCAGCTCTACTCATTTGGACTCACTGGGGAGCCACAGAAAGAAACAAGATGTGCTGAGGCAAGTAGGCCCAGTCTCAGAGCCCCCGGGGTTACACTTCCCAAAGGCTAAAACTAGGCCCAGTCCATGAAGGGGGCACTGCCAGGAGAGACTGGATAAAGGCTGGAGCATCAAACAACTTACTTAACCTGAGAGAGCTGCCTTGGGGACAATGACAGGGAGAATCCCCAGAGTGACTCCTTGGATTCTGCTCTTCTCTGGTCTCTGATTGATAGAATCATAGAACTGGAAGGGGCCTCGAGAGGTCATCTAGGCCAGTCCCCTGCCTTCAAGGCAGGACTCAGTATTATCTAGACCATCCCTGACAGGTGTTTGTCCAGCCTGCTCTTAAAAATCCCCAATGATGGAGATTCCAGAACCTCCCTAGGCAATTTATTCCAGTACTTAACAACTCTGACAGGAAGGTTTTTTTTTCCTAATCTCCATCCTAAACCGCCCTTGCTGCAATTTAAGCCCATTGCTGCTTATCCTATCCTCAGAGGTTAAAAATGAACAATTTTTCTCCCGCATCTATGTAACAACCTTTTATGTACTTGAAAACTCTGATCATGTCCCTTCTCAGTCTTCTCTTCTCCAGACTAAACAAACACAGTGTTTTCAATCTTCCCTCATAGGTCATGTTTTCTAGATCTTTGATCTTTTTTTTTTTTTGCTCTTCTCTGGACTTTCTGCAATTTGTCCACATCTTTCCTGAAATGTGGCACCCGTAATTGTACACAGTACTCCAGTTGTGGCCTACTTAGTTCGAAGTAGAGCAGAAGAATGACTTCTCGTGTCTTGCTCACAGTACTCCTGCTAATATATCCCAGAATGTTTTCTTTTTTTGCAACAGCGTTACACTGTTGACTCATATTTAGCTTGTGATCCACTATGACACCCAGATCCCTTTCTGCAGCACTCCTTCCTAGGCAGTCATTTCCCATTTTGTATGTGTGCAACTGATTGTTCCTTCCTAAGTGGAGTACTTTGCATTTGTCCTTATTGAATTTCATCCTATTTACTTCAGACCATTTCTCCAGTTTGTCCAGATCATTTTGAATTTTAATTCTATCCTCCAAAGCACTTGCAGCCCCTCCCATTTTGGTATCATCCACAAACTTGATAAGTGTAACACAGAGACTCTGCTACTGGGAGGGTTTCAGAGGGTGTCAGAGGGTTACACCCTGGTAGGAGGGGGCTAGACCTGTACTGGAATAAGGTCACTTTGTGCTTCAGAGTGTGGCAGAACCTAGAATGTCCATTAGCAGGGAAAAATCCTGGGGGGAATCGGCTTGTGGAATGGACAAAAGCCCCGTCTGAATTTCTCACATTGCCCTTCTCACCCTGACAGGCTACAAAATAACGTCCACGTTTGTTCCAGATTATCCCATCCTCCCAGGGGGAAGGAAACGGCTGCAATGGAGCTGGCTCAGGTAAGAGATTATCAGGGAGCTGGTGGTGGGATCTGCTTGGAGGGAGAGGAGCAGTAAAGGCATAGGAAGGTGGTAGCTGCTACAGGTGGTGGGAGGCAGGAAATAACAGGATGTGACAAACCAGCTGAGACTTGTGTACTCTAGGGTGTGATGGGTTGTCACCCTGGGGTGGTTCTGGGAACCACTGTGCCCTCTAACCCTGAAGCTGGGCTGGCCCTTCTCACACTGCTTTGCTGGAGATTCAGCCAGCCTCTTCAGGCTTTATCACCCAACACGATAGCAGGTGGTGCCATACACCCAACTAAGCTACCTGAGTGCTTTACCTAAGCCACTCAAGGAGAGAGAGAAGACAACAGCCAATTTCCCAGCGATAAGTGTTAGCAAACAGATCAAAGCAGATGACTTAGCAAATAACCAAAAACTCAAAAAAGCCTAACATACTATCTGGATAGAATTTTAATTAGCAATTTCTCACCCTGACTGATGATAGAAGTAGTCCCCCAAGTTTCCATACACAAGCTAGAAATCCCTTTACCCTGGGACCAGCACTTCCCCTAGTTCAGTCTTTGTTCCTCAGGTGTTTCCAGGAGTTCTCTTGTGTGTGGGGAATGAGGCCAAGATATGATGTCACATCCCACCTTATGTAGCTTTTCCATATGGCAGGAACCCTTTGTCCAAACTCAGTTCCCAAAAAATACAGGTACCAAAATGGAGTTTAGTGTCATGTGGTCTGGTCACAGGCCCTAGCATGGCCTGCTGAGTCATAGTAGCCATGACACAGACTGGCTGAAACATTCACAGGAAGGCTAAGCTCTTCCACGGTCCATTGTCTTTGTTGATGAGCCATCAGCAGTGTCTGGCTTCTTCATTGTTGTACCTGAAAGGCTCGTTGTGGGTGTTACCCAGAGTAAGCACCTTTGAAATGCAGATACATAGTTGTAGAGGAGTCAGACTCACCCCTGCGGCGCCTCCTGCTGGTGACTTCCGGGAATTAGCTCAATTTCCAGCCCGGAGCGCCCTCTGCCCAGTCTCCATCTAGCCCCTGTTCACTGGGGCAGACTGCAGTATCAGCCACTCATCATAGGCAAAGGGGTTTGGACCTGCTGCCTTTGCCTACCCATGGGCTGCCCCTTGCCACCCCCAGGACCTCTTGGCCTAATGCTAGGCCACAGCCTGGGGCTTTCCAGGCAGGAGCTCCCCAGCTCCTCTGCCTTTCCCCAGCCCTGCTCCACTCCAAGTCCCTTGTCTAGCTCCCTGCAGCCAGGCCCTTCTCCCTCTACAGCCAGAGAGAGACTGACTGGGCTCCTGGCTCACTGCCTCTTATAGGGGCCAGCTGGGCCTGATTGGGACCTGGCCACAGCTGAGCCTGCTTTCCTCCAATCAGCCCAGGCTTCTTGCCCCAGCTACAGCCCTCTCCTGGGCTGTTTTAAGCCCCGAAGGGCAGGAGCAGGGGACCACCCTGATACAATAGTCAGTATTCATAACTGCAGAGATAAACATGCTCTGCGCACAGAAATAGGAGAATCCTATTCAGCAAATCATAACGTTTCCAATGACACTGCACATGACACATCTTGCACATAAAGAACAGGAGGACTTGTGGCACCTTAGAGACTAACACATTTATTTGAGTATAAGCTTTCGTGGGCTACAGCCCACTTCTTCGGATGCATAGAACAGAACATATATTGAAGACACACACACACACACACACACACACACACACACACACACACACACACACACACACACACACACACACACACACACACACACACACACACACACACACACACACCATGAAAAGGTGGGAGTTGTCTTACCAACTCCGAGAGGCCAATTAAGTAAGAGAAAAAAACTTGTGAAGTGATCAAGATAGCCCAGTACAGACTCTGAAACCCTGTCATCTTGCACATAATGCATCATAATTATGACCTAATCCTATTATAATTGTACTGTTGCCGGCACAGAGGGCCCAAGGGGGCAACAGCGGGGTTCGTTGCCGGGTGTGCTTCGCGCCAATGAACACACCAGGGTGGAGAAGCAGACAAAGTTTATTTGAGATCTCAAAGCGGTGCAAGGAGACTGGCACGTCTCAAATGAAGCGCCCAGATACAAGCCACTTTCCCTTCTTAGGGTATGGCTACACTTGAGAGTTGCAGCGCTGGTGGAGGCTTTCCAGCGCTGCAATTAGTAAGTGTCCACACCTGCAGGGCACATCCAGCGCTGCAACTCCCTGGCTGCAGCGCTGGCTGTACACCTGGGTCTGCCTGGGGAATAAGCATTGCAGCGCTGGTGATCCAGCGCTGGTCGTAAAGTGTGGCCACACACCAGCGCTGCTATTGGCCTCCAGGGTATTAGGAGATATCCCAGAATGCTTTTAACCCCTTTGTTTTGTTATGCAGCCTCTCTTTGTTTTGTTGTGAACGCGGGGCTCCGGGAGCTGCTTATCTAAGAAAACAAACACAGCTCCTGTTTGCTGTGATCAATCTGTGAACAATCAAATGAGATATCCCCCCTGCCTGCCTGATTCACAGGGGTTGAGTGTTTGCTTTTTGCTTGAGGAGAGAAACAGCAACGAGAAAGGGAGTCGGCAGCTGCTTATCTGGTCTGCAGGCTGTTTGCAGTTAACACTAAGGGGTCGGAACAAGTTTCTGATTTTGCAAAAGCAGGGAGCCGATTCACAGTGTCGGCTCCAAAAATCCAATCTCTCTCTCTCCCTGTCACACTACACTCCACCCCACCCTACCCCCCTCTTTTGAAAAGCACGTTGCTGCCGCTTGAACGCTGGGATAGCTGCCCATAATGCATCACTCCCAACAGCGCTGCAAATGCTGCAAATGTGGCCACACACCAGCGCTGTCCCTGCACAGCTGGACGACCAGCGCTGTAACTCCCAGCGCTGCAACTCTCAAGTGTAGCCATACCCTTATACTCAAGTCGTTTGCTTCAGCTTAGTTTCTGCCCCCCTTTCTTCCCCCCTCCCCCCTTTCCTCCCTCCCCCCTGTAGCAGCTACAGTAAGCAACCTTGGCCACTGCAAGGGTAGCTTGTTAGCAAATTTTCCCAGACCTGTTATCTTGTCCTTCACAGAGGCATGTAGGCTTCCCTTATCACTACCGCTTCAGACTGCCTTGAGCTGTTAGCTGACTGTTACACATTTTGTTTTGCAGCTACTTAGGTTGGTTAAAGTTCATCATGGAGGAGCCTTGGTTCACTTAGGCCTAGAGCAGGGGGACTTCATCGACACTCATAGTCTTCCACCCCCCCCCTGAGTTACCTAGAGTTATGCCTAGTGACACCAACATGTGTGTGTGTGAATGTGTGTGTGTATAGGTATAATGTGTGTGTATAAGGATTAAAATATTAGTTATTTGTCATAAATCAATTATCATAATAAATGTGGCATCTTTGTCTTGCCCCCTGTAAAGATCCTGTGTAGTTTTGTCTGTACAACAAAACCGCACCCACTGTGTGCAGGTATTTGATCCTGCTCAAGTAGTCCCCATTGTATAACACTAGCGTTCAGAGGTTCCTGTTGCACACAGTTCCTGGGGTAATCTTTATGTCTTTGTGCATTCCTTCAATAAGCCACTAACACTGTCTGGCCTCCTCCAATAGAGCACCTTTGAAATACAGAGACATGGTTAATATTTCTAGCCTCAGGTGCAAATGTTACATGCATACAGGTTGGATTAACACAGTCAATAGGACTTAAGTTTTGCAATGATACCTCACATCAGCCATCTTGCATAAAGTATATATTAGCTATGTCATATCCAGATCATAAGTATATTTTCATAAAGACTGTAGAGTATAATGTATGTTTGCTGATCTGCAAATAGGAAAAGAGCATGCACCTTTGGGTGCAAACGCTCATGACAATAGTGCAGAGCCATGCAAGCTCCATGATTCTGTGTGAGATGGCAGACAGTGACGAGGGCCAGGCAGGTTTGTGGGTTTAGAAAAAAACAGTGTAAACATTATGTATACGTTTATGTAGGGGACACATATAACATTAGTGGCTAGTTAACAATGCGTTCTAAGAAGTTGGATCCCATGGCCACAACCACCCCTGACTGAGCTGTTTGGTACCCAGCATACACTGCCAAACCAAAGTGTCCCAAAATGCAGTGGGTGGACAGTGGGAGATCTATTCATGGTGCACCTCACTCTGAATCTATACAAGTGGTTCTGGTGAGTACCCTGACGGCTGAGGCAAGGCGTCCAGGAGGCATGCGCACCAGTGACATAGTAACCGTAAAAACAACAAGGAGTCCGGTGGCACCTTAAAGACTAGCAGATAAGGTGCCACCGGACTCCTTGTTGTTTTTGTGGATACAGACTAACACGGCTACCTCCTAATACGTGGCATAGTAACCGTAGTGACTCTGTGCTGACATAACTTGAGTTAACCCACCCTTAAAGCGTAGATATGGCCTTAGGTATATTAAATGTTTGGGAGAGGTAACAGGAACAGTCTGGGGGTAGACAAAGATTCATTCAGGTGTTTCGGCTCAAGGCATTGGAACTGGCCTTACTGCACCCTACAGGCTCAGGAACAAAGAGGCACAAAAAAGATCTAATTTATTTATTACAATGTCTTGACTCGAGGGTGTATAACTCGTGATTTTAGAATTCTTGTGGTTGTCAAGGTATCTTGGGGTTGTAGATGTGTTTCATTATATTTTGAAAGGCAAAACTATGAATGGGTTGAACAAAGAATTAGATCAGTCCCTCAGGATAAGTAGACTGGCTATTAGCCAAGATCATCAGGGATGCAGGCCCATGCTCTGCATGTCCCTAAACCGTCCTTTGATTGCCAGATGCTGGGAGTGGGCAATGGGATGGTTCACTGAGTCATTGCCTGGTCTGATCATTCCCTTAGAAGCACCTGGCATTGGCCACTGCCACAAGACAGGATACTAGATTAGGCGGACTATTGGTCTGACCCATGTTGGCAGTTCTAATTTTCTGCAAAAATTACAATAGATTTTTTTTCCAGGGAGAAAGACATTATAGGCGATAGTATCCTGCCTTTACTGAATATTTGAGAATCAAGCTGTACACAACGGCATGTGGAAAAACACTAAGGGCTAGACTGAAGCAAAATAACAGTTGCAAAAATGCAATCCCCAGTGGTGGATTGACTCAAAACAAAGTTTTGACACTACGCCAGAAATTCTGTCAGTTCTAAAATGAGAAGAAAAAATTAAATTTAAATATTCAGGCAATTCAGGTTATCCCAGCAGCAGATAAAACAACTTCGGAAACTGCTTGGAGACTCTGTGCATTCAGATACAGAGAGAAGGGATTCTTTGTTTCTGAGGGGACCTGTGTAAAATGTTTTACTGAATTAAGTCTCAGGGATTATCTATACTGGCAAGTTAAAGCGCTGGAACTCGCAGGCTCAGGGGTGTGAAAAATCACACACACACACACACTCACACCCCTGAGTGCAGCAAGTTTGAGCGCTTTAAAGCACTAGTGTGGACAGGCTCGGCTGCCAGTGCTCAGAGCGCATCCCCTCGTGGAGGTGGATTACCAGGCGCACCGGCACCCACCGCAGCGCTTTGAACTTTGTAGTGCAGACAGAGCCTCCATAGGTTGGATCAGACAGAGGGGAGCTGCACTGGCTAGGCAGGGGGATGCCTGTGTCTGTAAGAACCAGCCCTGGGAAGCCTCTGCCGAGCGGTGCTGTCTGTGGGAGAGGAAATTAAAATAAAAAAAGCTGCTTTGCCCCCCCACACACACAGCGTTTTTGCAAACACTGGTCTCAGTCCCACTGGGGTCACTGCTGCCCCCTGTGCCCCACCTGTGCCGGGTTTTGCCCTTAGTCACCCTCTGCCAGATCCTCACTCCTGGGCTTCACTCCTGCTCCTCCCCCCAGCCCTGGTTTTGTCCCTTAGCCCCTCTCCTGCTCACGGCCCGGGCAATTCCCGCCCCCTGCTCAGCCCCCGCCCCCTGTCACTCCCCCCACCCCGCTCCAGCCCCTGGAACGAGCAGAATGTTGAGCTGATATGGGCAGGGGGAAGGGCAGCGGCTTCAGCGGCTGTCACTGAGCATGCGCAGTGCCCGGGAGCGGCACATGTCTGCGGGAGGTGCGTTAATATGCTGCCCGGGGGCTCCTGAGTCTGATGGTTCAGCAGCCCCCGCCCCGCCTCCGCTTTTCCCCTGGGGAGCCGCAGCCCCTCCTGCCCTCTCCGGGCTGAGGCGGGTTCCCGCGTGTCCCACCCCCGCTGCGTGGGGCCCGGGAGGAGCCGCCCCTTCCCGCCCTCCCGTCCCAGCCCCCATCCCTTTGTGCGGCAGCGGGGCCATGGCCGGGTCCGGGAGCGCAGCGTGGGGGCTGCTCCAGCCCTGCAGCCCGCAGGGCAGCGCAGTGGGGCTGGAGGCAGTGCGGGGCGGGCAGGGACACACGTGGGGCGGACACGCTCCTGCTGGGGGGGGCCGGGCCCGGCTGCCTGGTTCACCACCTGCCTGGGGGGGGTCTCCAAGCTCCGCGCGGCTGGAAGGCTGCCCGGGGCGGGGCCGGGGCGATGGAGCCCGGGAGTGGCTGGGCCAGGAGCTGCAGGAGGGGCCGGAGCGCGGCTCGGCTGCAGAGCTCAGAGCCCAGGCTGGGCCTGGGGGCAGATCTGGGGTGTCAGAGCCGGGCAGGGGGGGCGGCTGGGGATGGGGGCTGTGGGCGAGCTGGGAGTGTACTGCGGGGGTCAGGGCTGGGGGGAGCGGTTGGGGATGGGGCTGTGGGGGAGCTGGGAGTTTGGGATGCACTGGGGGGGTCAGGGCTGGGGGGGAGCGGCTGGTGGCTGGAGGGAGCTGGGAGTTTGGGGTGTGCTGGGGGGTCAGGGCTGGGGGATGTTTGGGGGGCTCCATGTTCAGATCTGGCCCTGCGGGAGCTTTGGGGGCTGGCGCTGGGGAAAGTGGGGGACTGTCTGAAGTTGGCTGCTTGGGATGTGGGTGAGGCCCCGGGGAGCTGGGGGTTGGGCTGCACCCCTGGCACTGCAGCCTGGGGCCCTGCGTTTCCTCTGGAAAAGCTGCTCCCTGTTTCACCAGCTCCTCTCAGTCTGAGTCCCAGGGACCCTGCACAGGCGTCTGCAGGGCAGGACGGGCCCTGAAATCTGGCAGCTGGGAGGTTTGCAGCAGTTTCTAATCCTCCTTCCCCTGCTTCTTCCAGGAGGCCCCACAAAAGCATCTGGCCCCTCTGGGAATAGAGAGAGAAGCAGCCAAAGCCGAGGAGGAGCAGCAGAGTGAGGAGCTGCTGGTAGGTGCCCAGAGCCCCCCGTCACTTAGGTTTGCCTGGCATAAGAATGACCTGGTAAATGCAGGGCCCACCCTGCCAGCCTCAGCCAGGGACCCATCCCCGCTGGAGCCCAGGGAGCCTGCAGGGTCAGACACGGGGGTAACGTGATGCCCTTAGGATGCAGGAGGCTGCTGGGCAGGAGAGGGTCAGTCTGTGTTAGCCCGGAGCCCCTGCCCACGGGCTGTCTGGATGTCACAGTGACCAGGGATCCTTTCTAGCTCCTGGGGGGATGGGGAGGAAGGAGATGAAATGTGGGCTGCAGAGGTGGAGGATTTGGCTCAGTGCACGTTGATGAGGTTTTGGGGAGAAGTGTCCCTCCTGTAGGTGATGTACAGCTCACCCCGGCCCTGATCCCTCCTCCCTTCCCGGGATAAATGAACTTCCCATCCCCCACCACCAGAGATCTTGTGTTCTGGTAAATAACTCTGACACCCACCCCCAGGTGCATTCATGATTTTCCCCTGTTATGGAGCAGATAAATTTCAATGTTGATAAATGCAAAATAGGGCACATTGGAAAAGATAATATCAAATGCACATAAACTGATGAGGTCTAAATTAGCTGTTACCGCTCAAGAAAGAGATTTTGGAGTCACTGTGGATAGTTCTCTGGAAACATCCACTGAATCTGCAGCAGCAGTCAAAAAAGCAAACAGAATGTGGGGAATCATTAGGAAAGGGATAGACAATAAAACAGAAAATATCCTATTGCCTCTATATAAATCCATGGTATGTCCACATCTTGAATACTGTGTGCAGATCTGGTCGCCCCATCTCAAAAAAGATATATTGGAATTGGAAAAGGTTCAGAGAAGGTCAGCAAAGATGATGAAGGATATGGAACAGCTTCCGCATGAGGCGAGATTAATAAGACTGAGGCTATGGCTACACTCCGCAGCTTTTAGCCACACGACTGTGCCGCTACAGCCGTTCTGCTGCCAGGCGCGCAGTGTAGCTGCTCTTTGTTGGCAGGAGAGAAGTGCCAGTGTAGACAAAGCCTGAGACTGTTCATCTTGGAGAAGAGACGACTAAGGGGGGATATGGTAGAGGTCTATAAAAGCATGACTTGTGTGGTGAAAGTAAATAAGGAAGTGTTATTTCCTCCTCATAACACAAGAACTAGGGGTCATCCAATGAAATGAATAGGCAGCAGGTTTAAAACAAACAAAAGGAGGTATTTCTTCACACAACACACAGTCAACCTGGGGAACCCCTTGCCAGGGGATGCTGTGAAGGTCAAGACACTAACAGGGTTCTAAAAAGAACTAGAGAAGTGCATGGAGGACAGGTCCCTTAGGGGCTATTAGCCAGGATGAGCGGGATGGTGTCCCTAGCCTCTGTTTGCTAGAAGCTGGGAATGGGCGACAGGGGATGGGTCACTTGATGATTCCCTGTTCTGTTCATTCCCTCTGGGGCACCTGGCATTGGCCACTGTCAGAAGACAGGATACCGGGCTAGATGGGCCTTTGGTCTTATCCAGTCTGGCCGTTCTTATGTTCTATGTTCCCCTGTTACTGAGCCGCCCTCTCCCTGTTGCAGAAACAGACGGCAGCCGAGAGGCAGAAGATCGTCTGGGAGTGGCAGGAGCTGCGAGGGTTTCTGGATGAGCAGGAGCAGTGGCTGCTGTCCCGGCTGGAGGAGCTAGAGAGAGCCATTGTCCAGCGAAGGGATGAGGGCATCTGCAGCCTGTCCTGGGAGATTTCCCTGTTCAGCGAGAGGGGAGGAGAGAAGGGGCAGCAGCCGCTGAGCCAACCCCTGCAGGTCAGGCTGTCATTGCAATGATCATACGCAGCGTTTCTCTAGGCGCTTCTGAGCCCTAGACCCCAAAGCCCTTTACAGAGTGGGGTCAGGGGCATTATCCCTCTGGGACAAAAGGGGAAAGTGAGGCAGAGGGAGGGGCAGAGCCCTGCCCAAGGTTACCCAGTGAGTCTGGCAGCGGCGCCAGGGATGGGCCCTGGGAGTCCTGGATGCTGCAGCCCCAAGACCTTCTCTCCTGGAAATGTCTCTCTGCATTTGCACTTGGAGGGTGAAATCCCCTCCCCCAACATGCTGAGGTCCTGAGCCAGGGCTAAGGCCCCTGTCACTGCAGGTTAATGGGTTTAGTGGGGCCAGGGGCCTTCTGGGTCTCTCAGCACTGGGGGGAATTTGATTCTCAATGCAGAGAAATATCTTCTGCCTGTAAAGTGCCTGGGGAGAAGATTTCCACAGTGGGACCTGCCCGCAGGGATTGCTGGGGCTGGTAGGGGAAAGTCCCTGGTGGGGGGCAGCTGCTCTGGGAATGTAAACCTGAAATTCCCCTACTGCCCGAGGCTTCAGTGGTGACCCCTGCAGAGCAGGAGGCCTCCCCACCCAGGGACACTCCCCCTGACGGCCTCCTCTTTCTCTCCTTTTTAGGGTGCTGGGAGCGCTGGGGGCAGGTAAGTTCTGGGCTCCATTTCGCTCCCCCCAATGGGCCGTTAGGTTTGATAACTGCACTGAGTAGGAAGCTGCCCCCTGCCCTGGGAGCGTGTGATTCTGTCTCCCCTAGTGGCTGACTCGGGTAGGAGACGAGCCGGTTACTGTCTGGTCGCCAGGGGCGGCTCTACATATTCGGCCGCCCCAAGCAGTCATGCACGGGAGACGCCCCGGAGCCCTGGGAGCAGCGGACCTCCCGCGCGCATGAGTGCAGAGGGTCCGCTGGTCGCGCGGCTCGGCTGGACCTCCCGCAGCTGCGGACGGTTGGCTGGTCCGGCGGCTCCAGTGGAGCTTCCGTAGTCATGCCTGCGGGAGGTCCAGCCGAGCCGCGGACCAGCGAACCGTCCGCAGTCATGCCTGCGGCAGGTCTGGTTGTCCCGGTGGACCTCCCGCAGGCATAACTGCGGCAGGTCCACCGGCCCAGCCTGCCGCCCCTGCCGGCAAATGCCGCCCCACGTGCGTGCTTGCCGCGCTGGGGTCTGGAGCCGGCCCTGCTGGTTGCTCATGAGGTCACAGCAGGGCTGCTAGACCCAGGGCCGATGGGACAGACCAGGCCTGTCTCCTGGACTGACATGGCCGCGTCACGTACTCAGAGGGCGCAGCATCTCAGCTTTCGCATTTGTTAAAGTGAGTTGCCGGCCCGCAGCACCTCCCCAGTGTAAACGGAGACAGTGTTGCCTTGCTGGGGCTGCCAGCAGCCTGAAGCCGTAGCTCTGAGAGCGTGAACTCTCCTGTCCCCTGTTAATGTCAGCGGGGTGTCAACTGAAATGGCAGGAGTGTTTCCTGGCTGATCACTCGAGCAGGTGGAACAGGGAGGGGGCGGGAGTGAAGCCTTTGTGGGGTGGGAATAGGGGGTTGCTGTAGGGAGGGAAGAACAGAGGAGAGATACAAGGACAAGGAAGCGAGAGAGAAATGGGGAAAGGAGGGTGGGAAAGGCAGGGAAACACAGGGAAGAACCAGCAGGGCCCTACAGGGTGTCCAGGAGGGGGCTGTTTTCCTCCTGAGTGACACTGAGAGTGACAGACAAAGACTTGGCAAAATACTAAGAACTAAAATTTTATTTCCCATATGAAGGGCAGATTCCCCCCTTGTTCTTCGTACGTGGGTGTCCCATGGAGAGCAGTGGGTGTTCTGCTGTGAATGGAGCAGGGCACAGAGTCCTAACCTGATGCCCTGGCCACTGGCCGTAAAGGACAGGGCAATGTGGGCTTCTCTCCCAAAGGAGCTGGACGCCCCAGGGTTACTGCTTCAGCTGAAGGTTTTGGGGGTTTTGGCATTAAAGGGCCCACGTTCATTCCTTGCTGGAGCCCTAGGCTCTGTCTGTGGCCACTGTCAGCATGTAGGACCTGCCCACTGTTTGGTCTGTGTCTCCTCCCTTCCACATGATCCCCGTGCTGGTGCCCCTTGTTACTGCCGTAACCCAGCATAGGGGGTGGCTCTGCCCCCCCCAGAACCAGAGCGTCCCTGAGAAAGCCCCTGAACAATGTCTCCGTTCCTTGCTCGAGTGTCTCCCCACTTCCCGTCTCTCTGGGGAGCACAGGGCTGAGGTGACTCACCCTGACATTGACTATCTCAGGCTACAAAGCTCAGATCCAGGTTTCGTGAAGTTTGGGGGTTGCTGGGCTCAGGGTCTGGGGCTCAGGCCTATTTCTCACCCCTCCTTTCCCCAGCAGGGAGGACGGGACGTTTCGGAAGCCAGAGCCGTCGTTTGCGGAGCTGGAGAAGAGACTCAGCGATTTCTCTCTGCAAAGTGCCATGCTGCAGGAGGTGCTGCTGGGATTCAAAGGTGAGTTGGAGTCTGGGGGTGGCGTCTCCTCTGGTTAGAGCGACCCTGACCCTGGGGAGGAGTCGGGGACTCTAGTGATGTCACTGATCCTGGGCTCCATCTCACAGCCCAGCTCAGCGAGTCGCCCTTCCCCATGGAGCAGCCCCGTGGGGCTGGCTCTGTCTGCAGCGGCTGCCTTATCGGCCTCTGATCTCTGTCACCATCTCGTCGTTAACAGCAGTTCCATTAAGAAGCAATGGGGGTTTCTCCATGAATGTGAGGGCCTGAATTCTCACCTCTCCCATCTTCTCCTTCCCCTAGAGACGCTGCAACGGGAGCTGGGGAGCGACACAGGTACGTGTCTGTCTCTGACTGGCCAAGGGCAGATTTCAGTCCAATAACCATGTTAACGACAGGGGATTGCAGCCTCCAGCAGCTGGAAGCTGTGTAACAATGGGAAGCGATGTTACTTTGTTCTTGCACCACTATATTTTCAACTGACTTGTCTCTTAAATATTTTAGCTCAGGGATCAGCAACCTTTGGCACACGGCTCACCAGGGTAAGCACCCTGGCAGGCCGGGCCGGTTTGTTTACCTGCGATGTTGGCAGGTTTGCCCAATCGTGGCTCCCACTGGACACAGTTTGTCACTCCAGGCCAATGGAGGCAGTGGGAAGTGGCAGGCAGCACATCCTTCAGCTTGCGCCGCTTCCTGCATCCCCCATTGGCCTGCAACGGCAGATCGCGGCCAGTGGGAGCTGCAATCGGCCGAACCCGCGGACGTGGCAGGTAAAGAAACTGGCCCGGCCCACCAGGGTATGTGCATTGGAGTTTCCCCAAGGTCCTTTAAGTGTTTCTTGATTGGGCACTTGATTTGCAAATTCCTTTCTGAAGAAGCTGACCTAATGCTTTACTAAGGCTACTTCAGAATCAAAACACACTGATGTACAAGAACGTAGCCAATATTCATAACTTTGACTGCAAAAATGATACACCCACACAGGTAGTATCATCATCATCAGGAGCAAATTATAACCTTTTCATAGGCACCTTACACGCCAACCGTTGTACAACATTTGCTGCAAATATATAAGTGGTTGCACCAATGAACTACACAGTCACAGGTTATATTAATAACATCACAGCCAGGGCTGGTGTTAGGGGGTAGCAAACAGAGCAACTTCCTGGGGCCCCAGACCCCCACAAAGCTACATTGCTTCGCCTTTGGCTTCAGCCCTGGGGGTGGGGCTCAGGGGCCCAAACTTCAGCCCCATGCGCTGGGACTTCAGCTTTCTGCCCTGGGCCTCAGCGAGTCTAATGCCGGCCTTGCTTGGCAGCCCCCTGAAAGCTGCTCATGGCCCCCCAGGGGGCCCCAGACTCATGGTTGAGAACCACTGCCTTACCCCACGAGTCACAGCAATGTTCAGGTTACTGCCAGGCCCAAAGGACCAGTCACTTCCTTTAGGTCAAATGACGCTTGGATCTCCCAGCAAAGACAACACTTGTAGCCAGTCCTGTCACAACCTGTATTAAGATTTATTTGAAAGGAAATGAGAGTTGTTTACAAAGTTAAAGCAGTGTGACAAAGCTCTGTCCTTGTCTCCATGGGCCCTGCATTTCCTGGTGGATTTCGCTAGCCTCAGAGGCTCACTGTGACCCTCCACGTAGCCCTTCTCTCTAGGGACAAGGGTCACAGCCCACTGAGCCATTTTCATCGTAAGCCAGTGAGGGAGGGGAGGCAAAGCTCCCCTCCCTCGCAGAGTCTCTGTTGTCTCCCAGTCTCAGTGATTAATCAGGGGAGCAAAGGGGGGAGCCCAGGACCCCCCTCTGTTCTAGGCTCCAGCCCAGGGACCCTAATAGTATCAGCTGTGGTATCTGACCTTTTAGAAACAGGACACATACAATTCCCTGTTCTACTTCCCCACAGCACCCCCACTTCCTCAGGCTCCACTTCACCCTTACCTCAGGGCTTCCTTCCTTGTGCCTGATCTGGTGTGTACTGCTCAGTCGCTCCCACAGCTCCTGTTCTGCACACCCACCTGCCTAACTGGGAGCTCTTTAACTAGTTTCAGCCAGCCCCTGATTGGCTTCAGGGGTCCCAGTCAACCTAGCTGTCTCCACGGCTTTCTGGAAGGATGTTAATTGGCCCCAGGTGTCTTGATTAACCTGGAGCAACTGTCATTTTGGTTACCATGGTAACAGGGATTTGTTTAGCCTGGGGCTAACATACCTGTTTCTCACTACTTTCCTATAGCCATCTGGCCTTGCCGTGTCACAGCAACTAATCATCCAGATGCAGACAAGTTACAGTCTTACATTTCAAAAGGTAATAGAAGCTTCTCTAATAAGCAAGCTCTGCAAATTCTTTAGGACTAATCCCGGCTAAGCAGCTGGGGATCTCGTGCTTATGCCTAGGAACTTTGCCCCCCAGAGTCCAAGCAGCATACAGATAATCAGTTCCTTCTGTGTGGGGTTTTTCATCCCCTTCCTGCCATGTGCTCTGAACTGTCAACTCAGCTAATGGGAAGTCAAGAGCACAACAACAGTCTTGTGTCTTCTTTAACATCCCATAATAGTCTCTCTGGTGTGGATGGACCTTTCCTGCCAGGCAGGGTGTAATGCATTCGGCTGTCAATCAGCACTTCACCTAGGTAAAGTCTCTCTCCTGTCTGGTGATTTACAGAGCCACAGAGGCTCACAGTGCAGCTAGTCAGATGTTAACCCAGGCAGCAACTCAGTAAAGCATTCAATGAAGTCTAAACATGTTCTTATAATGCTAATACCTGTTTTAACAATACTAACACAGGTGAGTCAGACCGATTCCACTGTGTGTTTGTCCATGTTCAATTAAGACATAGAGGCTTGTGTAAGAGCTAACGCCTCATCTGCCAGTGTCACAGGCAGGCTGGGCAGGGATGGTGTCTCTAGCCTCTGTTTGCCAGAAGCTGGGAATGGGTGACAGGGGATGGATCACTTGATGGTTACCTGTTCTGTTCATTCCCTCTGGAGCACCTGGTATTGGCCACTGAGCTAGGTGGACCATTGGTCTGATGCAGTGGGCCCTTCTTACGTTCTCAGTCTGTATGAGGAGTATCTACTCATTTGGACTCACTGGGGAGCCATAGAAAGAAACAAGATGTGCTGCGGCAAGAAGGCCCAGTCTCAGCACCCCCGGGGTCACGCTTCCCAAAGGCTAAAACTAGGCCCTGCCGATGAAAGGGGGCACTGCCAGGAGAGACTGTATAAAGGCTGGAGCATCAAACTGTTACCGAAATATCGGGTGCGTCTAGCTGAGAGCCAATAATAGCCTGACAGGGATAAGGAAAGATGCTTTATTCTGCAGAAGAAAGGAGAGCCCTGTAAATACATACAGAAGACTCTGCCTCACCCAAGTTTTACAGATCCTTTATACACATTCAGACAAAGACCAAGCCGTGTTAACGCTTCATTGGTGGTTGCCAGACCCCGTGAAACCGTTATCTGGTCAGTGAAAACTGACTTGGAGCAAGATTTCTCTGCTTTGAGGCAGAAGAGAAAAGATAGTTCAAAAGTTCAGGTTAAGGGGGGCCCCCAGTAACTTTCACAAAACCACTTTGTAAACCTGAGAGAGCTGCCTTGTGAACAGTGACAGAGAGAATCCCCAGAGTGACTCCTTTGATTCTGCTCTTCTCTGGCCTTTGGTTCTTAGAATCATAGAACTGGAAGGGACCTCGAGAGGTCATCTAGGCCAGTCCCCTGCCCTCAACGCAGGACTCAGTATTATCTAGACCATCCCTCACAGGTGTTTGTCAGCCTGCTCTTTAAAATCCCCAATGATGGAGATTCCACAGCCTCCCTGGGCCATTTATTCCAGTGCTTAACCACTCTGCCAGTTAGGGAGTTGTTTTTCCTAATCTCCATCCTAAACCGCCTTTGCTGCAATTTAAATCCATTGCTGCTTGTCCTATCCTCAGAGGTTAAGGAGAACAATTTTTCTCTGGTATCTTTGTAACAACCTTTTATGTACTTGAAAACTGATCGTGTCCCCTCTGAGTCTTCCCCAGTTTTTTTTCAATCTTCCCTCATAGGTGATGTTTTCTAGATCTTTAATCATTTTTGTTGCTCTTCTCTGGACTTTCTCTAATTTGTCCACATCTTTCTTGAAATGTGGCTCCCCAGAACTGGACACACTACTCCAGTTGAGACCTAATCAGCATGGAGTAGAGCAGAAGAATTTCTTCTCGTGTCTTGCTTACAATACTCCTGCTAATACTTCCCAAAATGATACTTGCTTTTTTGCAACACTGTTGACTCCTATTTAGCTTGTGATCCACTAGGACCCCCAGATCCCTTTCCACAGCGCTCCTTCCAAGGCAGTTATTTCCCATTTTGTATGTGTGCAACTGATTGATCCTTCCTAAATGAAGCACTTTGCATTTGTCCTTATTGAATTTCATCCTATTTACTTCAGACCATTTCTCCAGTTTGTCCAGATGATTTTGAATTTCAGTTCTCTCCTCCAAAGTCCTTGCAACCCCTCCCAGCTTGGTATCGCCCACAAACTTGATAAGTGTAACAGAGAGACTCTGCTGCTGGGAGGGTTTCACCATGTGTCAGAGGGTCACACCCTGGTGGGAGTGGGCTAGGCCTGTACTGGGATAAGGTCACTCTGTGCTTCACAGTGTGGCAGAACCTGGAATGTCCATTAGCAGGGAACAATGCTGGGGGGAATCGACATGTGGAAAGGACAGAAACCCTGTCTGAATTCTCTCACATTGCCCTTCTCGCCCTGGCAGGCTACAGAATAATGTCCATACTTTGCTCCAGATCATCCCCTCCTCCCCGGGGGAAGGAAATGGCTGCAGTGGAGCTGGCTCAGGTAAGGGATTCTAAGGGAGCTGGTGTTGGGTTCTGCTTGGAGGGAGAGAAGCAGTAAATGTATAGGAGGGTGGGAGCCAGTGATGAGCTGCCAAAATATTAACAGGTTCCCTCCTCCTCACCTCACAAGGTGGTCATGCCCCCCCAGGGGTCATGCCCCATCCAACCCCCCCTACTCCTTGATACCCCCCCCGGGGACCCCTGACCCATCCCCCCCTCCGTCCCCTGACTGCCCCCTGCCGCCCCATCAAACCCCTCCTCTCATTCTTGATGCCCCCCTGGAACCTCTGCCCCATCCAACCACCCCTTCTCTCTGTCCCTGACTGCCCCCCCCACCTCATCCAACCCCTGCTCCTTCCTGACTGCCCCCCGGGACCCTTGCCCCCATTCAATCCCCTTGTACCCTGCCCTCTGACCGCCCCAACCCCTATCCAGCCCCCCACAAGCCACCGAACACCCCCTCCCTGCCCCCTGCCCCCTTACCACACTGCCTGGGGCCAGGACGGGGTCCGCTCTGCCGAGACCGCGACTGGGCCGCAGGACCCGACTCCCCGAGCTGGACTGGAGCCGCTCGGCTGGGACCGGTGCTGCAGGGCCTGAGCTGGACCGGATCGGAGCCGCTCGGCCAGGACCAGCCCGAGCCAGGGGTGCTTGGCCGAGACCCGGCTGGGGCACTCGGCCGGAGTCCAGGGGGAACTATTAACTAAGGTTTGTAACCTGTCCTTTAAATCGGCTTCGGTACCCAAGGACCGAAAATTAGCTAATGTAACGCCAATATTTTAAAAGGGCTCTAGAGGTGATCCCAGCAACGTCGGTACCGAGCAAATTAGTCGAAACAATAGTTAAGAATAAAATTGTCAGACACACAGAAAAACAAACTGTTGAGCAAGAGTCAATATGGTTTCTGTAAAGGGAAATCGTGTCTTACTAATCTATTAGAGTTCTTTGAAGGTGTCAACAAACATGTGGACAAGGGGGATCCGGTGGACATAGTGTACTTAGATTTCCAGAAAGCCTTTGACAAGGTCCCTCGCCAAAGGCTCTTACGTAAATTAAGCTGTCATGGGATAAAAGGGAAGGTCCTTTCATGGATTGAGAACTGGTTAAAAGACAGGGAACAAAGGGTAGGAATTAATGGTAAATTCTCAGAATGGAGAAGGGTAACTAGTGGTGTTCCCCAAGCGTCAGTCCTCAGACTAATCCTATTCAATTTATTCATAAATGATCTGGAGAAAGGGGTAAACAGTGAGGTGGCAAAGTTTGCAGATGATACTAAACTACTCAAGATAGCTAAGACCAAAGCAGATTGTGAAGAACTTCAAAAAGATCTCACAAAACCAAGTGATTGGGCAACAAAATGGGAAATGAAATTTAATGTGGATAAATGTAAAGTAATGCACATTGGAAAAAATAACCGCAACTATACATAGAATATGATGGGGGCTAATTTAGCTACAACGAGTCAGGAAAAAGATCTTGGAGTCATCGTGGATAGTTCTCTGAAGATGTCCACGCAGTGTGCAGAGGCGGTCAAAAAAGCAAACAGGATGTTGGGAATCATTAAAAACGGGATAGAGAATAAGACTGAATATATTATTGCCCTTATTTAAATCCATGGTACACCCACATCTCGAATACTGTGTACAGATGTGGTCTCCTCACCTCAAAAAAGATATTCTAGCACTAGAAAAAGTTCAGAAAAGGGCAACTAAAATGATTAGGGGTTTGGAGAGGGTCCCATATGAGGAAAGATTAAAGAGGCTAGGACTCTTCAGCTTGGAAAAGAGGAGACTAAGGGGGGATATGATAGAGGTATATAAAATCATGAGTGATGTTGAGAAAGTGGATAAGGAAAAGTTATTTACTTATTCCCATAATACAAGAACTAGGAGTCACCATATGAAATTAATAGGCAGCAGGTTTAAAACAAATAAAAGGAAGTTCTTCTTCACGCAGCGCACAGTCAACTTGTGGAACTCCTTACCTGAGGAGGTTGTGAAGGCTAGGACTAACAATGTTTAAAAGGGAACTGGATAAATTCATGGTGGCTAAGTCCATAAATGGCTATTAGCCAGGGCTGGTAAAGAATGATGTCCCTAGCCTCTGTTTGTCAGAGGATGGAGATGGATGGCAGGAGAGGGATCACTTGATCATTGCCTGTTAGGTTCACTCCCTCTGGGGCACCTGGCATTGGCCGCTGTCGGTAGAGAGATACTGGGCTGGATGGACCTTTGGTCTGACCCGGTACAGCCGTTCTTATGTTCTAGCCGCTCAGGTGGAACCGGACTGGGCTGCGTGCGACGTCCTCCCTCCCACCCGGCCCAGCTTACCTGCCTACTGCTTGTTTCAGGCTTCCCGCGAACATTTGATTCGTGGGAAGCAGGGGAGGGGGAGGAGAAGGAGGGCGGAGCATTCAAAGGAGAGGGGGAGGTGAGCTGGGGCCAGCGGCCAGGTGGACAGCTGCCCGAGCCTTTGTTAAATTTAAAAGCTTTTTTAGAACCGGTTGTTCTGGAACAACCGGTTCTAAAAAGGCTTCTAAATTTAACAACTGGTTCATGCGACCCGGCTGGAGCTCACCACTGGTGGGAGCTGCTAGAGGTGGTGGGAGGCAGGAAATATCTTGGGTGGAGAAAGGGAGGGGACAGGCTGTGACAAACCTGCTGAGACTTGTGTATTCTAGGGTGTGATGGGTTGTCACCCCAGGGTGCAGTCTGGGGGGCTTCTGGGAACCGCTGTGCCCTCCAACCCTCAAGCTGGGCTGGCCCTTCTCACGCTGCTTTGCTGGAGATTCAGCCAGCCTCTCCAGGGCCTGTTATCACCCAGCACGACAGCAGGTGGCGCCATGGAGCCAACTAAGCTACCTGAGTGCTTTACCTCAGCCACTCAAGGAGAGAGAGAAGACAACAGCCAATTTCCCAGTGATAAATGTTAGCAAAAAGAAATCCACTCGACCATGGTTCCCTATTTAAAATCCCAGTTTTTAATCTATTTAATGTATGCCGTGTGTATTTTGTACATTCTAGTCAAAATATTGTGCTGAGCCAACTCATATGCCTACGTATATTACATCAGTACTATTAGCTGCAACTAAACTTTTGATCTCATCCAGTAAGGATATCCAGTTAGTTTGATAGGATCTATTGTGTCTACACCTTTTTAATGGGTACTAATTATATTACCCTCCTTTCTTTATTAATGAAATCCAGTATCGGCTGCTCCATTCTCTTGCCCAGTATCGATTTCAGACTGACACACTTGTCATTAGCTGCATCATCTCTTTTATAGTTTTTAAATATTGGCACAGCATTAGCTTTATTCCAGTCTTCTGGAATTTCCCAAGTGTTCCAAGTCCTAATTAAAAACAACATTAACAGTCCACCACGCTGCTCCAGCAGCTCTTTCAAAACTCTAGTTATCTGGACCCACTGATTTAAACACATCTAACTTGAATAGCTGCTGTTTAACGTCCTCGTGAGTTACTTTTGGAATGGAAAGACTGTCAGCGTCAACATCTTATGATATGAGTTAAATCATCTGTTTTTCTCCAAATCCAGGAGAGAAATATTTATTGAACACTTTTACCTCTTCTGCATTATTTTGATGATTCTGCCATTTCCATCTAGTAATTTACCACTATCATTGCTGGGGATTAATTTTGTACTTAATATACTTTTTTAAAACTTCCTTCTTATTTTCATAAATTGGTCATTGATTTCTGATAGCTTCCCTTACCAATTTTCTACAATTCTGACTTTCGAACTTCTATTCTTTACTATTGACTTCCCCTTTCTTCCATATATTTTATTTGGAGAGTGTTGGGAGCCACCAGCAGGGTCCAGAGACAGCCCCATCTCCTATATCAAGTCCTGGCTAGTAGGTATGTGATAAATGTGAAGACCCTGCCTCCGTCTGTCAGCTGGGAGACACAAAGGTTCTCTCTTTCCACCCTCTGATGCCTCCTGGCTGCTCTAGGCAAAGTGAGGTGGGACTCTGTTAACATGTGCCTCCCAGAGCTTCCATTTCCCTGGTGCTGCTATTCTGTGAGTAGTGGGGCTGTGAGTGGGGCAGCAGGTACTGAGTGTTGGACTCTTGCTATTTCAGGGGCTGATGACCTTCGAGGAGGTGGCTGTGTATTTCACCAGGGAGGAATGGGCTCTGCTGGACCCCACTCAGAGAGCCCTCTACAGGGATGTCATGCAGGAGAACTATGAGACGGTGACCTCGCTGGGTAAGGAGTCCTGTCCCCTGGGTTATTAGAAGCTGTGGGGTCTCTAAAGAACCTGAGCAGTAATAACTTTATTCATCATCCATGTTTTGACAAGTTTCTTTGCCCCCCTTTTTTTCCTTATCTCCCATACACTAGCAGGCAGCAGGGAGGGAGGAGGTAATGAGAGACGAGGAGGGAACAGAAGAAGCTCCCAAGGCGCCGGGAGGTGGTGCCAGCTGCCAGCAATGGGAAGAAGGAGAGGGTTGTGTGGAGGAAGGGCACCCAGGAAGTGGGCTGGGTGGGTCAGTGGGAGGGAGGAGAGGTTTGGGGATCTAGAGCTGTGGGGGATCCCAGAACTTTAACCCCGAGTCCGTACCCAAACCTCAGGTAAATCCCAGACTTCAGCATAACCACTCTCACAAAAGCCTCAGCTTAATATAAGGCCCTGAACTGTAGCAAGCTTAGGCCACGTTTACTAAATCGAATCATTAAATCGACCACGGCTAGATCTATCTCAGTGTGTCAATCCCGGCTGTAGTGTCGACCTGCCCTTAATAACCCATTTATCTATGTTCACCTCCTTGCCCCTCCACGCATGGTCCAAGCTAATAAGCAATTCTCTGATCATGACGTCTTACCTCTAGCGAGTATGAAATTGCCCACAAGACGTGAGACTGGGTCATACATCGTAAAATCAGGTCGGGGTCAAGAAGAGTGAGAGTTTGGAGAGAGTCTTGTCCCCCCTCTCCCCATCTGCAGCAGCCACAAGCTGTCTTCTCTCCCTGCTCCTTGGATCTCTGAGCCTGTCCCTCCTGAGGCTGCGTGGCCCAGTTCTTGTTTCTGACCTTCTCCTTTTCCGGAAGAATTAGGGGCTGTTGCTCCTGAATGTTAGTGTGTAATTCCCCAGCCTTCTCCTCCCACTGGGGGAGTTTAATTCTCCCTCCCATTACCCCTGAGTCACTAGATTTCCTAATTCCCCAAAATGTGCTTTTGCGATGTCATAGTTCTGGGGTAGCGAAGCCTTTGACCTGCCTCCATGGTCTGCTCAAGGAAGGGCCCCTCAGGTGTCAGGCCTCCAGCCAGCCCCTCTCTATGGGCAGGGACCCACATGCCTCTCCTTTTTGACCAGGGTGTGAGGATTGCAGCTTCTCCTCCACTGTGTTCACTGGACTAACGTCCAGTTCCTGTGCTTTGCTTTCAGGTAGCTGTCATGGGGTGATATGAATGGGTCATTAAGGACTGGCTGGGAGTAACCTACATCAACGGAATACCCGACAGAGACAAGGGAATGATTGTCACTCAGGGCTGCCCAGAGGATTCAGGGGGCCTGGGGTCTTCGGCGGCGTGTCCCGCTTATCTGCTCTGACACCGCAGAGCATTTTCCCCGTGTCCCCCTTACCAGCTCTGATGCCGCAGAGCATTTACCCTGTGTCCCCTGTTCCCCCTCCTGTTTGACTCAGTTTATATAGTAATATGCTCAGCTATACCTTTGCTTAACCAATCATTGTACTGAAATTTAATTAACCAATCCTAACACATTGAAACATAATTATCTAACCAATTGTATCCCACTACCCTAATTAACTTACACCTAGCAAAATGAATTGTACAGCAGACAAAAACAATTAGAGAACCAGACTGATTAACATTGTAAAAGTGGTGGCCATAAAGATAAAACAATACAAAAATGAGGGTTTCACAACCACAAGCATTGAGAAATGATTTCTTGCCAAACAGGCTGCTATCAAAAAAGTTTTCTTTAACCATCTTAAGATCTGTTTCTTTATCTGGTGGTGATGGGCGCTATCAGGACAGGATCATCTTCCTAACAGCCCAATAGCACCTTATTTCAGTGTGACTGGTTTGGGATGTGAAGATGTGACCCTTCGCTTCCCAGCTTATGGCTGCCCTTGCTGCTTAGCCAAAGGCCTTAGCCTAAGAACAAGGCCTCAGACTGTCACAGTAAGAGAAGGCCCTTACAAATACAGACAGTGATTTTGATTCTCTCTTTTCACACTCCTGTAAGTAGCTAAGTGATAAAAAATACCCCTAAGTTCTTAAACTATAGGCTTTACAGGCAGGCCTGAATATCTCTATTCTAACAGTGGGTTCTACCCCTTCCTCCCACTCTGTGTCTGTCTTGTGTATTTAAATTGTAAATTCTTCAGGGCATGGGCCATCTACTATTCTCTGTTTGTACTTGTCCTAGCACAATGGGGACCCACTGTTAGTTGGTCCTTAGGCACTAAGGTAATTCATATGATTTATAATCATAATAACTCTCCTGCCACTTTGAGCCAAGGAAGCTGGCCTTGGGATGTTACTTCCTAAAAATGAGCTGGGGGTTAAAACCATGGACTATTCTTTGTGACAAGTATCCCACAAATTCCACTGACCTCCCTTGTTTTCTTTGCCTGGATTAGGGTTTCCAGTTTCCAAACCTGATGTGATCTCCCAGCTGGAACGAGGGGAAGAGCCGTGGGTCCCAGACCTCCAGGGCTCTGAGAAAGAAGTGCTTCCAAGAGCTGCCTGCACAGGTGAGGACTTGGTTAAACCAACTCAACAACTGTGTGGGAATGCAGGAAACATTCGGGATGCCCTACAAAGACCCTGTGAGCTCTCCAAGTTCAGGATTGTTCCCTGCAGATGTGGAATCGTTACGGCAGATGTCACTCATGGCTTCCCTCCTATTCTGACTGACAACTGGCAGCAGGTCCCGCCCCGATTTCTCTTTCTCCTGAGTGTTCTCATGAGATGCAGACCAAAACTGATCCCTTCCTCTCTCCTCTGGGGAAGGTTTTAGGGAAAATCAGCTCCTGATAGGTTTGATCTCTCCCCCACATATTTTGGATTGTTCATCCCTTTTTCCATTCCTCTCTCTGAGATTTTCTTTCTTTCCGGTGCAGGTAGTGATCTATGTCTGGATTCTCTCTGTCTCCAATTAGGTGATGGGATGGTGAGTCAGAATGAGGAGGAGAAACCCCATCAGGAAGATGCTGAGCAAGGAGAACCACCTGGGACATTATCAGGAAGATCCAAAGGGAATGTTTCCAGGAGTTATGCACTCCCAGAAAAAACAAAAGCCTGTGAGACTCAGGGGAGGCCAGAGGGAAACTTTAGTAGCCACTCAGACCTTATAACAAGTGACAGAATCTACTTGGAAGAGAGACACTACACATGCCATGAATGTGGGAAAAGCTTCAATCGGAGCTCTGCCCTTATCAGACATCAGACAATCCACACAGGTGAGAAACCTTATGAATGCTCTGAGTGTGGGAAATGCTTCATCGATAGTTCAGCCTCATCTCTCATCAGCAAATCCATACCGGAAAAGCGCCCCACACATGCTCAGAGTGCGGGAAAAGCTTTGGGCGGAGCTCTGCCCTTATCAGACATCAGAGAATCAACACAGGACAGACGCCCTACACGTGCACTGAGTGTGGGAAAAGCTTTAGTCACAGCTCTGCCCTTATCAGACATCGTAGAATCCACACAGGAGAGAAGCCGTACACATGCTCAGAGTGTGGAAAAAGCTTCAGGCGGCGCTCTCACCTTATCACACATCAGAGAATCCACACAGGACAGACGCCTTACACGTGCTCTGAGTGCGGGAAAATCTTTAGTCAGAGCTCTGCCCTTATCAGACATCGTAGAATCCACACAGGAGAGAAGCCCTACACATGCTCAGAGTGTGGAAAAAGCTTCAGGCGGCGCTCTCACCTTATCACACATCAGAGAATCCACACAGGACAGACGCCTTACACGTGCTCTGAGTGCGGGAAAATCTTTAGTCAGAGCTCTGCCCTTATCAGACATCAGAGAATCCACACAGGAGAGAAGCCCTACACATGCTCTGAGTGCGGGAAAATCTTTAGTCAGAGCTCTCACCTTATCAGACATGAGAGAATCCACACAGGACAGACGCCTTACAGGTGCTCTGAGTGCGGGAAAAGCTTTAGTCAGATCTCAAACCTTATCAGACATTGTAGAATCCACACAGGAGAGAAGCCCTACACATGCTCTGAGTGTGGGAAAAGCTTCAATCAGAGCTCAAACCTTATCAAACATAGGAAAATCCACATGGGTGAGAAACCTTATGGATGCTCTAAGTGTGGGAAATGTTTCTTTAATCGTTCAGACCTCATCTTACATCAGAGAATCCACACAGGGGAGAAGCCCTACACATGCGCTGAGTGCGGGAAAAGCTTTAGTCAGAGCTCAGACCTTATCAGACATCAGAGAATCCACACAGGAGAGAAGCCCTACACATGCTCAGAGTGTGGAAAAAGCTTCGGGGGGCGCTCTCACCTTATCACACATCAGAGAGTCCACACAGGACAGACACCTTACATGTGCTCTGAGTGCGGGAAAAGCTTTAGTCAGAGCTCAGACCTTATCAGACATCGTAGAATCCACACAGGACAGACGCCTTACATGTGCACTGAGTGTGGGAAAAGCTTTAGTCAGATCTCAGACATCGTAGAATCCACACAGAAGAGAAGAGCTACACATGCTCTGAGTGTGGGAAAAGCTTCAGCGCTCAAACCTTATCAAACATAGGAAAATCCACATGAGAGAGAACTGTTATAAATCCCTTGACTAGGGTTGGCCAAAAAAAATTTTTTTTAAATCACATTTGCTCATTCCCACATAGTGATTTTTGCACCATCTTCACCAAGGTCTCTCAGCTCCACCAGATCAGTTGCCTGCTTCTGCCTTTTGCAGCTCACCCTTCTTTGGGGTCAGTCCTGTGATTTTTTTCTATCAACTTCTTTCCTTCTGAGTCAAAGGAGTGTGTGTCCCTCCTGCCAGGAATGTTCATCACCTCCAGGTGGGGGAGAGGTTTTATCCCAACAAGCTACACTGAGGCAAAAACTATCTGTGCCTGACAGCCACTAGGGCTGTATATGGCGTTGGCTGCTCAAGTTAGTGATCTTAATGTAAAAAATTGTAGTGCAGATGCAGCCCAGGTGCAGGGGTTGGCATTAGCTTTCCCCTTGACCTGACCTAAACTCCATCACTTTCCCTAGTCTAAACAAACCCTGAGCATCACGGTTATATTGTTCCCCCATTTCACAGCAATTGTTAGTCATCGAGTTCTCCCTTGGGGAACAAATTGTTTCATTCCCAGTTGTTCTGATGTTGCTGCAGGTTGTGCTGGGGAGCAGATATTTTTATGATCATTTTCCGCACTTAAACTATATTGAACTATAACAAAGAGCAGGAACAGGGCAGGGATAGGGAAAAAAAGTCATTTCCCCCATTGTAACAACAGACGTCGTTAGGGTAAGTCAGAGGGATTCCCTTATTCCCCATCACCATCCTCCTTCAATCCGTGCTAGAACCTAAGAATCCTTTTCCTTTCCCCCGTTGTGGGATGGGAGACTTCCAAAAGTGCTCCCTGTGCTATAACATATGGCTAAGGTCAGAGAATAAACCCCAAATATCCCCTGAGCTTTGCTTTTTGAATGCTGTGTTTCCGATTACTTCAAGCCGGGGTATTGTGGTTATTTACCAGTTTCTCTAGCACTGTTCCTACCACTGTTTCTGTAACATTTTTTGTTTTTTTGGGACAGGGTTGTTATTCCTTTGCCTAACCCCAACCTGGAAGGCCAGGGGGTCTGTTTTCTCTGGCCCCTCTCCACAGACAAATCTGACAACGTTGAACCTGCCAGGAGCAAACAAAAAGCCCCACCGGTCACACACACAAACCAGATAGACACACACAAGACACAGCTCAAATAATGCAGTTTCTTCTATCAACATTTCCACTTTCCCACAGCATGTTAGTTCTGAAGGTTGTTTTAATTTATTTTCTTGGAACCAGAAATGGGGAAAGAGACACTGGAGTCAGTGGAATTACAGCAGGGAGGGATAAGTCTCATGATTCATCACTAACCAAAGGTTTTGTGAACAGAGCGATAATGTTACTGAATGGTCTAGCTAACCCTGCAGTTAGAAACAATCAGCTCTACAAGTGGTAAATTTACAGAGGCTCTGCTGCTGATTATGAAATAAAAGCACATTACCTTTAAACAGCTGCTACTTCAGTGCCTCTGGAAGTACAGAAAACAATGATCTGTGTTAAAGGAAAGTTGCCATTTCTCAGAGCCCCAATTTCTATTGTGTGTGTACAGGAAGGTTTGAATGTGTAGCAGGTAGTTTGGTCAAGCTTAGCTATTTTATGTGTGTAACAGGCTCCTGCCCACCTCCAGCAGAGGTTTCAATCACATACGATGGCAACTTACCGAATGTCACACAAATTAGTCCATCCCTTCCCATATTCAGTCTCTGACCGGAATGTTCGAATGAGGCAGAGAACTGGGAAAGTATCACAGTAGGAATACATTAAAAAGTGGGATTAATCAGAGCTGGGCTGCAGACAGAGCCTGTTCTAGAGCTGGTGAAGTGACAGGGACACACTCCCACTAGTGCTGGCTCTGAAATAACAGCAGGAGCAGATCGAAGAGAATGAGCTCATGTGGGAGCTATGGGCAGCTGCCCTGTCAGTGCATCACTCACCTGGCAGGTGTTACACAAAACACAGCACTTCCCCCCACTGCCACCACTTCATTATACTGGCCATGGGGCTGTTTGTCCTCCAGGACTTTGATCTCTCCGGGTGGTCCATGGTGATTCATAACAGAGCCATTAGGGGAGCAGGAGTCATCCCAATGGAAATCTCTCCACTTCTTTCTCAGTGTTACCTTCTTAGCCCTGGCTTTGGAGATGACCTTAGCCTTATCCTGTCTTGATTTTAGGTAGGATTTTGATCACCTTGCAGCTTAGAACCTTTGAGGGCTTTTCTCTGCCTTTTTGGTCCCCGCTGCAGTCAGTACATTCTAGACATGGGCATGGTGACCTTCCTGGGGATCTTGACAGCTTTAGCCAGCTTCTTGGTGGCTATTTTCCTGCTCACAGCTACTGTCTTCTTCTCATGCCTTGTCCTGGGGGCCCAGCCGTTGGCTGAATGTGAAGGAGCCAAAGTGCTGGTGACTTTAGCCCACACCAAGTGGCCTTTGCTCGTCAGACTCCTGAACCCCAACTGGATGTGGTTCTTGTTCTTCTGCACAGCACAGCCCTGGAGAGGAGGGATCTGCAAATGTACATTCATATGATCCCTTTGTTTAATTGATGGAAACATAAACTAGACACTTAGAGAATTGGAACTGATTTCAGCTGATGGGCAGGTTTGCTAGGTTTTTATGCATTTGGACAGCAAAATGTTGAGTGTTCACATTCATTTCAAGCATCCTCGTATGGTGGAGCTCCTGAACATAATGGAGAATGGTTTTTGTAAAGGAAAATTATGCCTCATGAATCTACTATAATTCTTTGATGGAGTCAACAAGCATATGGATAAAGGCGATCCCGTGGATATAGTATACTTAGATTTTCAGAAAACCTTTGACAAGGTCTCTCCCCAAAGGCTCTGAAGTAAAATGGGATAAGATGGAAGGTCCTCTCTGGGATAGGTAACTGGTCCAAAGGCAAGAAAGAAAGGGTCTGATTTTCAGAATGGAGAGAGGTAAATAGTGGTGTCCCCCTGGGGTCTGTACTGGGACCAGCACTGTTCAACATACTCCTGAGTGATCTGGAAAAAGGGGTAAACAGTGAGGTGGCAACATTTGCAGATGATACAAACCAACTCAAATTAGTTACGTCCAAAAGAGAGTGCAAAGTGTGACAAAGGGATGTCACCAAACTTAGTGACTGGGCAGCAAAAAGGCAGATGAAATTCAATGTGGATCAGTGCAAAGTAATGCACATGGGAAAACATGATCCCAATTCTACATCTAAACTGATGGGGTCTAAATTAGCTCTTACAACTTAAGAAAGAGATCTTGGAGTCACTGTGAATACTTCTCTGAAAACATCTACTCAATGTGCATTGGCAGTCAAAAAAGCGAACAAAATGTTGGGAAGTCCTTAGGAAAGGGATGGCTAACAAGACAGAAATATAATATTGCCTGTCTATAAATCTGTGGTATGCCCACATCTTGAATACTGGAGCTGGACCCCCATCTCAAAAAGATATATCGGAATTGGGAAAGGCACAGAAAAGGGCAACCAAAATGATTGGGGTATGGAACAGCTTCCATGTGAGGTGAGATTACTAAGACTGAGGGGAGTTTTCAGCTTGGAAAAGAGATGACTAAGGAGGGGCTAGGATAGAGGTCTATAAAATGATGATGGGTTTGGAGAAAGTATCAGAGGGGTAGCCGTGTTAGTCTGGATCTGTAAGGAAGTGCTATTTACTCCTCATAACACAAGAACTGGGGTCACCCGATGAAAGGAGTAGGCAGCAGGTTTAAAACAAACCAAAGGAAGTATTTCTTCACCCAACACACAGTCAACCTGGGGAAACTTTGTCAGAGGATGCTGTGAGGGCCAAGACTATAACAGGGTCCACCAAAGAACTAGATAAGTTGATGGAGGACGGGTCCATCATTGGCTATTAGCCAGGATGGGCAGGGATAGAAAACCATGCTCCTGAAGTGTCCCTAGCCTCTGTTTGCCGGAAGCTGGGAATGGGCGACGGGATGGATTGCTTGATGATTCCCTGTTCTGTCGATTCCCTCGTGGGCACCTGGCATTGGCCACTGTGGGAGGACAGGATTCTGGGCTGGCTGGACCATTGGTCTGATCCAGTATGGCTGTTCTTATGACCAATAGAGGGCAGTCCCCACCAGCAATATTTATTTTTGGTGCACTGAAAGGGCCAACTTTCCAAAGCTGACCCAAAGGATTAGTAAAAGTGTTTTGGAGAAAAACACTAAACAGAACAATGTGAATGAAAACTGGGAGCTATTGTTTAAGGAGCTTGTTAGATGGGGCATAAGCCCCATTGCCTAATTAGCTGAGCTTGCAATGGCCTTCCACTCAACTCGCTGACATTTCTCCGTCTGCAAATGTGGTACCCATTTTAAAACCTAGATCCAATCAATTACAACATGTCCGGGAAGATTCTAGGCATCAGTGATCTGATCATTGGGTTGATGGCAGTAAACAAGAGCTTCCCATAAGGCTCCCTCCCTCCCTCTTCCCAAGAGCCACCCTCATGCTCTCTCACCTTTCTGCTCCCGCATCCTCTGCAAACTTTCGAAGACAGATGCCTCGTGATGGCCTTTGCTCGTGGGGATGTTGCCTCTTGGTCAGGCTTTCGGCCCTTTTGGGGGGAAGGATGCAGCAGATGGCGTGTCGGGGGGGAGCCCAGGACCTCCCATGGGCTCTGACCCAGGCCACTCTGAGGGCAACACTTCTTACCACCCCACTATTGTCCCAAGTTCACAGTTTATCACAGGAAGCTCTGAAGGGTGTCAACTCACTGCTTGGTACCTCTTCTCAGCCGGGTGTGGCATGGCAGCTCCCTCCTTGGGGTGGCAGCTGCCTCTGTTGAGCTGACAGATCCAGGTTGGTGATGAGGTGGCGGGCGGGATTGAACCGGGGACCTCTGGAGCTTAGTGTGGGGGGCCTCTACAGCATGAACTAAAAGCCACCTGGCTCTTAGCAAAGGCTGTATAGAAGACATGTTTTATTGCTCCCTCTAAGTGATCTCAGTGCCACTAGCTGGGACACCCCACCACACCCTGGAGGTGTGTGGGTTACGTACTTCCCCTAGCTGAGGAAGCGCATCCTGAGCTTCGGAGAGTTCCCAATTGTAATCCTGGACGACCCCTGTAACAATGCGGCCTCTGGCAGGACACTGCTGAGAGTATCAATTCAGGACAAATTGCTTGGAGCAGGGCAGTCACAGCCCGAGGCTGGGTGCCCTTCACTATTAAAGCACGTCACAGCAGCCATGCAGAGAGGACTTTGGTTTCACCCCACTGGCTAATTGGACATCATAGAACCAATTCCCTCAGATATTCCAGTTCCCTTCTATCACCACCAGCCCCGCTCCTTATGGGGATGAATGGTTATGAAAAGCAATACCCCAGTAAAAGAAAAAAGGTTCTCTCAAAGGACCCCAAAGGACCAAGCTCCAGATGCAGGTCAATAGACGAGTCAGATCTTACCCACAAATCACGCTTTTGCAAATCCTTTAGCGTTGTTATGGAAAAATTGATCCATGTGTTGTGTTTTCAATCAGATCAGCCTGAGGCCTTTTATTGATTAGAAGCACACAGGGGAGAACCGTTATTGAAACGGCCTCCCCAAAGCTGGTTACAGACAGCCTTATAAAGCTTAAAACCGCAATCATAATATGCAAGTTACATACATCATTTCCTTATTATTTTGCTAAAAAAAAATTGCAAAGTTAATGCTGATTGGAGCAGGAGTACATTTCTTCCATATTAGGCTTTTCCTGTTATTACTTATCTGTTCTGTGCAGTTACGTGTTTACAGTCGGGGATATTACAAAATTGTTTTTCAGTCGGGGACTGTTAGGACTTTCCACTGTCTCCTCCGTGCCCCCCTGCTTTGACTTGTCTGGCCGGCCCCGGCAGCTTGACATGAGGCCTGGGCCTACAAGGTCTTGGATAACACTGGATTTTCCCCCTACAACATCTAAAATATAAAGGTTTATTCATAAAAAGAAAGAAATAGAGATGAGAGTTAAAATTTTTAAAGGTATCAATTACACACAGTGATGGAAAAGTTCTTGGTTCAGGCTTGTAGCAGTGATGGAATAAACTGCAGGTTCAAATCAAGTCTCCGGAACATCCTCAGCTGGGATGGGTCATTCAGTCCTTTGTAGAGAGCTTCAGTTTGTAGCAAAGTCCCTCCAGAGACATGAAGCAGGACTGAAAATAAGATGGAGACGAGGCATCCGCCTTTTCTAGCCTCTTGCCATGTGGTCTTTGCTTTCTTTGTCCCAAGGACACTCTATCCAGCACATGGCATAGAAAAACCTTAGAGTTCTGTCCATAGGCAGGTCCCTGCAGACCTTGCTGAGTCACAAGGTGTATCTGCCTTCTCTCAATGGGTCGATTGTAGAGCTGATGGTCCTTAATGGGCTTTCAAGCAGGCTAGGCAGAACTGATACCAACTTGTCTGGGGTGTTCCCCAGAAGCAGAGCACAAGTTTGAAATATGGGCAGCATAGAGCCAATATTCATAACGTCAACTACAATAATGATACACATCTAGAGATAGCATCATTATAATCAGCCAATCAGAACGTCTCCATAGACCTCTTACATGACAACCTTTCTACAATATTGGCTGCAAATGGTCGCAATGGTGATCTATACAGTTACAGATTATGTCAATAACGTCACAGGAGGTGACACAGCATCAGTGAGACTGATACTGGAATAGCCTCCAGTTTTGGTGTCCTCATTTGAAAAAGATGTGAAATTGGAGCTGGGGCAGCAAAGAGCCACCAAATGTTCTGAGGGTTGGAGAAAAATGCCTTCTAGTGATCTATTGAAAGAGCTCAACCTGTTTAGCTGATCAAAAGAAGATTGAAAGGTGACTTCATTGAAGTGCCTTAATTGAGAGAAAAGATTGGGTATTAAAGGGCTCTTTAATCTAGCAGAGAAAGGCATAACAAGAGCCAATGGCTGGAAGGTGAAAAGAGACAAATTCATATTACAAGTAAGGCACAAATATTGTAATAAGGTGTATTCTCCATCTCTTGATGTCATGTAATGAAGACTAGATGCCTTTCTGGAATGTGTTTGCCCCAAAAGTAGCTCTTGTGTCATACCGGAGGCCTGTGATATGCAGGGGGTCAGATTAGATGCTCTAATGGTCTCTTCTGGCCATAAAGTCGACTCATTTCTGAAAAAACGAGTGTAGCATTGGGAGCAGCGTCTGATGTTTCCCTGTCTAGCCGGCTTGCTGCCTAGAACGAACGCTCCTGGAGTGGAGTGACCACAGGGAGTAGCTCAAACCTGCAAAGTGCCTGGCCAGGGATGGGACATTAGCCCAGCAAGGGAGGGGTGCGGCAGTGACATCACAAAGGCCTTTGGCAGGACCTCAGCCTATTGGTCAAAGGTGGTGGGGAGGTGGTGACCTCACAGAGAGATGCTGACATCAGCCAGGCAGGACAGGGGCGAGGGGCCAGGGAAACCTCAGAGACCCCTGTGGCTTTGCTTCAGCAAGTCTCCTTCTCCAGGTCTCTCTTTGAGGACTGAGAGAGTATTCGGGTTCACGGACGTGAGCGCCAGGAGGAACCTCTTTCGAGTTTTCTCCTTCCCTTTGAGTGATTTTACTAGAAAACAGCCGTCCCTGTTTAGAAGGTAAGAGCCTCCTCGAGGTTTGAAATCTGTTCAGTCTGATTCATCTGTTGCAGGGGAGTGCTCTGCAGTTCCCACTGTGGGAGATCCACCCAAAAATGTGGGGCTGAAATAGTGCTCGGGCAGTGATCCCCACCAGTGACCTGGGCCATCCTTTGGGCTCTCTGATGAGAACCCTCAGCCTCACGTTCTCAGTCTCTACCCTGATTGGCTGAGCAGGGGGTTATTGACAGGGAGGCAGGGCCGGCTCCAGACCCCAGCGTGCCAAATGCGCGCTTGGGGCGGCATTTTGCCGGCAGGGCGGCAGGGCGGGAGGCAGCTCCGGCGGACCTTCCGCAGGCATGACTGCCTGCCGCCCTGCCGGCAAAATGCTTGGGGCGATCAGATTCCTAGAGCCGCCCCTGCAGGGAGGAGACTCAGATCCTTGTTCTCTTTTAAGACCAAGGAAATAAGTCAGAACCAGTTCTATGTTTGATGAATTTTGCTGTTCTCTGCATTAATTGTCTCTGAGCAGTTCATGATTCTCTCTAACATTGCAGTTATCCTCAAATACTTGCTGAATAATTCCTGTGCACTGTTGTTGGTCTGGAGCTCATCTGAGAGCACTTTATTCAGGTCATTCAATGTCTGAAATTCAAGATCTGATGGTTAGTTTGAAAATCAGGGCTCTTGGGTCCTATTCCCAACTCTGCCACTGACTGGCTGTGTGACCTCAGACAAGTCAATTCTCCTTTCTCAGCCTTAGCTTCTCCCTCTTTGGAGTAGGGATAATAATGATCCACTCCTACCTACCTCACAGTGCGTGGAGGCAGGGCCGGCTCTAGGTTTTTTGCCGCCCCAAGGAAAAAAAAATTTGGCTACCCCCACCCCAGCCCTGGGCTCCTCCCCATAACTCTTGCTGCCCGAGCCCTGGGCTCTGCCCCCCACCACCCGCACCCCCCTGCCGCCCCAGCTCTGGGCTCCTCCCCACCATCTGCACCCTCCTTCTGCCCCAGCCCTGGGTCACTGGTAACTTGCTCCCAGGGCAGGTCATTCAGCAGGAATTTTGGATGTGCACAGAACACAGACTGGTTCCCGCATGGTTACAGAGCTGCAGTAAAGTGGAACAATTTTCAGCTTGTGTGATTGGAGGATCTCTGGATGCATATTATAAGACTGTCCTCCATACATGAGGAAAAGTTGAGGTGCCTTTATTATTCTTTGTTTCTATGGGGAATTTGCCAGTGCAATATCACTGTCTTCCTTTTAAACAAACAAAACTAGAAAAAAAATGGCAATGGCTGTTGAAAATAGCAATTCCAGTCCTAAAAACCACTGGGAAGCATTTCTTGCTCAATTTTATCTAGTAGGATGCCCCTGGAACAATGGGATCGAGAAACCTGCATCACTGAAAGTGCAGCCATGGAGACACCACACAGCAGCCTTCCCTGGTAGGGGCAGGGGGGCGAGAAGGGACATCATCCGAGCTCCCTGCATCCAGGTCACTTTCCTCAGCCGGGCTGCGTCAGGGGAGGGCAGAGAGCAGCAGCTTCTTGTTGCCGGCTCAAAGAGCCTGAGGCGGAGCAACAGCAAAACCAGGTTTATTTGAGCCCAAATAAGGTGCCAGGGAGAAAAAGCATCTCAAATCCTGCACACCCGCGCAGGATTTATACCCCACTTGTTTGTGTAAGCCTTTTGTTCGGTTTTCCCCCTCACCCCTCCCTTCCCAAGCTTAGCAAAAGAGAGTATTCGGGTTATTCGGGTTAAAGCAGTTACTTTAAACATTACATTTCAGCGTGTTAGAAAAGTTCCCATTCGCATGCTTATCTCTGGCCTTCACAGCACAGACGCATGTAGACTTTTCTTCCCCCTCTCCCCCTCCTCCCCGCCACTCCTGCATCTGCAAGCGGAGATTGCTGACAGTTACACATTTTGCTTGCTGTCTCTTAGCATCTTAGGCTGGTTAAAGTTCACAGCATGTAAGAACTTTGGTTCACTTCAGGCCCAAAGTCACAACTTTGGTTTACTCAGGCTTAGTGACACCAACAATTCCCCCCTTTGAGAATACTCAACCAACTTTTGGCGAGGTTTCTCAAACTTTAAAGACAAAAAGCAATGAAGCTTTGCAGATATATGTACAACTGCTCTTTTGAGCTTAGTCACCCCCAACCCAGGAATGAATGCATGGACAAAAGAGTGGAATGTTCATTTAACAACTAAGGGATTGGGGCACTGACTATAAATCAGGTAGGTATACCAAGTGGTTTAATTTCCCAGATGTCTTGGTGAATAATTTAGTCCCACATGCATCCTCCCCATGGACCCAGCAGGATTCGGTATGTGGGAGCCCACACCCACCCTAACCGGTCCATATGCTTGGAAGGAGCACTGTGAATGTCCACACTTCCATCCAGAAAGTGTCCAAGTATGTCTCCATGACCACAGATCAGATGGTACTCCTGATGCGTCTGTAAGGGCAGTGGGCCATGTTTTGTGCTCAAGATCACTCAGAATGGCCATCAGCTGGTCATTCAGGAAATTCTGAATTTCTAAACATACTAGATCCCACTGCAATGCCTTCCCAGCCTCAGTGATATGCAATACCATCTCTGTCAGTAACTTCTGGGTCATAGAACTAAGGGTGGAAATGACATGTAACTCACCAACTCCAGCCTGTACTTAAGATAGCTGAGTTTCAAGAATAAGGCTAGTAGCCTTTTCTAGTTGGCCCAATTTCTTATCATGTTCTTGGCTTTTAAGATATTGGCCCTAGCCCACAGGGATCTGCTCAATTCTCTTTCTTTCCAGAGGAAATAACCCAGGCCCTCTGTTGTGCTAATCTAATGGCAGCCCCTTGTGAGCAATCTGGGTATGTAGAAGTGATTTGAAAACCTGATAAGGGCAATGTCATTTAAAATCCAATTAGGGAGGGCAATACATACTGAAGGATTTATCCAAAACACAGGGCGCAGCCTGTAGATTAAACCCCAAAATCCAATTAATACCACAGGGTTGTTTCTTCTTTACCTGTGAGAAAAGAAACCTAACACATTGCATTAGTGTCTTTGCAGATTTTACAAATTTTATAGCTGCATGGGCAAATTTAAGTCCCCCCCCTTTTTCTGGTTTTTAGCCAAGTAATGGCTCTTATACTTATCAGTGCCAAAGGAAGGGCATCTGGCCACTTTAAGTTTGTCTCAGCACAAATCTTGGCCAGTTTATTTTTAGCATGTTAGCTATTCTTTTTTTTCTCAGTTAACTCATTCTTTTTCCTTTTCCCATTTTTTTTGCTCCTTTAACCTATAAAGGAAACTTTTACTTATACACCTTTTGTTAACAATGAACACATACACAGTACATTAGTCTTATTTAATGTATGCCACATATACCCTTTCACTAAAATAACCTTATTACAGAGCTTTAGAACAACAAGCCAGGACAAGCACACCCACTTTGATGAGTTCATTCAATACAACCTCTAGTCCAATAGCTTTCCACCATCCCCAGCCCTCTGGCTAGAAATCTGAGGTAGCCAGAAGGATCCAATGTACAATATGGGGAGTGGGTTAACTTTCCATGTCCTTGCTTTTAAAGACTGTTAGTATGCAAATTTTAATAACAATTTTCAATTAAAAAATTTGGCCAATGAAGTTTCTTTCTCTTACTTAGGAAAATGTATTAGACTTTAGTATATCACATTTTTCTGATATATCCAAACACTTTGTATTCTAAGTGGAACAAAACAAGTATCTGCATTTCAATTTAACACTGCCGCTTGATTTTAAATCAGATCATCCCATAAAAATATTAAACACATCAATTCTGGCCACAAGACAAACACCACAAGACAGGACATAGAACACAAAACATAATTGTTACTCTGTCAGTAAATGCATGATATGTTGAATGCTGTTCAGCTGGCATTAGTTTTCTTTGATTATCTGAAAGTCAAAAACAGAGGTCTATCCCTTCTGGGCAGTCAATCATTACTTAAAATATACAAATACTCTTGTTGATTTTAGGCAAAACAGGAGAATTACCCCATATTTTCTTTGCCTGAATTTATTTACAAACATTTCAAAGACACCAAAAACTTTTCTCTTTAGCATTTTTACAAAGTTCAACTGCTGTTCCCTCCAGCAACTACAGAGTTAACTTTTCACTTTCCCTTAAAAATCACTTGCTTTTCCCTTAAATCACTTGCTTGCCTTTCAACAGCCACTTACTAATTCAAATCATCATTTCAAATATCCTCCTGAGTATTTGAAATTTCCATGCTTATACTCACTTACTCCTTTCCACTACACCCTCAAAAGTTTCCAACCTGTTCTCCAATCTCTCTGTCTGTTGCCTGCCCGCCTGGGCCCGATCCTGCTTTTCTCGCTGAATCGTCCCTATCCTGGGCACAAACTTGTTCCACTACCAGTTTAGCTAGGAGGGTGGGCTTCTCAACTAGCCCCCACCCTTCTGGTCTTTTCCCTAAAACATTTTTACTCCCAAAACTACTCGAGTCCTCCCTAGTAAGGCTTGCCACCTGGGCAAAAATACATGGCCATTGCGTAAAGGCCATTTACTTAACACACAATCCAAACCCCTTTAGGGGGTATACCCAAAGACCCACCCATTTGTCTGTTGACACTTAAACAGAAAAGAAAATTACACAGAGAGCAGGGAAAATTACAGTCTAAGCCAGATTTTTCCTACTTCTATTACATTGTCCGTTACAGGGGGCGGGACAGTAGGATCTCAATACAACCTCAGAGCTTCATCGCACACATGGCTTCCACCCTGAGGAATTACGAACGAGAAGTTCAGTTCCGCCCACACACCTAACGCCCAAATGAACAGAGCAGAAAAACAACAGTTAAACAGAATAGAACCAGAACCAGATAGTGTTTCCTTATTCTATTAGGGCTCACCTTTAACCATACAATCCTTATCATATAACACCAACAATACCAAATAAAGCAAACAAAATGACAAGGGTAAAACAGATAGATAGTGTAAATTCTGCAGGGCTCCCCCATTATTAGTTGCTCACCAAACTGTGACAAATTTCTGTTACCAATTTATCCCTCATGTCAGGTGATCAAACTGACACTGCAGGATATTGGGGGAAGAAAACACACCATATAATCAAATTTTAAAGCTTCATTAAAAATAATAAAACAACAACAGAGAGTGTTGGGAACGCTCCCACATCACTCAGGAAAAAAATATAAATGCCCCAAGCCTTAAGCCACTTTAATACTCACACATGTCTCACTGGAAAGTTAAGCTTTGCAAATGTAATTTCAGTTTTGTAACTTGGATTGCCTTTGGTTTGCCTCTGTCTCTATTTTCCACAACCAGCTGGGGCTGAAAGCAGTTTTTCTTTGCACTTAGCATAGTCTGTGCTGGTTCTTGACCTTGAACACAAAACAACTTCTCTTTATCTCTGGGCTAAGCTGAATTTCAAATTAACCCGTTCCTAGACAAATTGCTCACACTGTGTCAGAAGCTTTTCTTTGGTGATTAAAAGCTCCTCTGAGATATATGATCTTATCTAGATTGAAGATACCTTCTAATGGGCACTGTTTAGATGGATTTTCACGCATGTGAAGATTCCAATTCTCTAAATACCTGCAGGTTTTAGGACCATAATGTACATACATGTACTATGCTGGGGTACCCTTAGGGGGTGAGGTGGAATGTTTAGACTGTCCCTCCCCCATTTTCCACTTACACACACAGAGAGGGTGCCCTGTCCGCGCTAGCAGCTCATAAACTAAGGATCTCTCCCTACAGGACACTCACACAGGAGAGACTAACGGGGATGACCATGACTCTCCTACACCTCCCTTCAGCAAAGAGCGTCGGCTAGTCTCTGGGAGACGGCGCCGCTTACTCTGATTGCATCCAGTGAGATGATCAGACTGTCAGTAGCCCACACGGAAAGGAAGGGGGGGAGGGAAGATGGGTTCACACATTCCTAGACCCAGGCAGCTTCTTCGCCGGACGATGCCAGGCCGAGTCAGCCCACCGTGGGTCGGATCTCCTAAAGATCCACTAGTTACCGGGCTTGCGTTAGAATATTCCTGATCATGAGCATTCGCTTCACAGGGTATTCTGGGCGTCTTCCGGTAACGGACACTCACACTGGTATACACACACACACACACACACACACACCAAGACCATTATTTCCTATTACCACGATGCATCTTATCTTGCTGCACAGTCAATAAGTTCAGAAGGCATGAGCCCAACAGAGACAGACATTCCCACGGACAGTCCTCCTCCCAGTGCAGCTCTGGGGCATATGATGGGGGATTTTTACAAGAGCTCTACATACAAACAGCTTCAGAAGCTGCCCACTCGCTGACAAAACAGAAGTAATTGAAGGATCATGTTGTAATTAAGTGATCCTTCTGGTGGCCACCTTTCCTGGCTCTCTAACTGATACTGAGGCCAGTCTACTGTATAAAATCTTTTCAGTTTACTTTTAGTCAATGGATCTGATTCAAACACTTTCCAATTCGCCAGAATGCATTCTAAGGGTGTACACCATGCCCTGCCTATACTCTGTCCCTGCCCCATACCACGGGCTTGCCCTTGACCCACTATAGGACACTCTCTTGTCTAGTGGGAATTACAACGGCTGGGCATCCCCAGCCTCAGGCAAAAGTCCACACCACTGGACTGTTCCTACCTTATCCACAGGACCGGTTCCTCACCATCGCCCGCAACTGCTTCTCCACTATCTGAGTGTGTTGCACCATTGTGTCCTCCAAGGTCAGCCTGACGCATCTCTGCCGAGGCCCCCGGTAAAGGCACCGGTGCATGCTGGGCGTCGGCTGTGACCATCGTCCACCGGCCATTGGAGGAGTCCGGGCAAGGCACAATTTTGCCTCGAGCCCACCCAGGGACGCCAAAACTGTTGCCGGCTCAAAGAGCCTGAGGCGGAGCAGCAGCAGGGTTCGTTGCCCGGTGTGCGTCGCACTAATTATTACACCAGGGTGGAGAAGCAAAACCAGGTTTATTTGAGCCCAAATAAGGTGCCAGGGAGAAAAAGCATTCTCAAATCCTGCACACCCGCGCGCAGGCGGGGTCCCAGCATTTATACCCCATTTGTTTGTGTAAGCCTTTTGTTCGGTTTTCCCCCTCACCCCTCCCTTCCCAGCAGCAGTTACTTTAAACATTACATTTCAGCGTGTTAGAAAAGTTCCCATTCGCATGCTTATCTCTGGCCTTCACAGCACAGACGCATGCAGACTTTTCTTCCCCCTCTCCCCCTCCTCCCCGCCACTCCTGCATCTGCAAGCGGAGATTGCTGACAGTTACACATTTTGCTTGCTGTCTCTTAGCATCTTAGGCTGGTTAAAGTTCACAGCATGTAAGAACTTTGGTTCACTTCAGGCCCAAAGTCACAACTTTGGTTTACTCAGGCCTAGTGACACCAACATTCTGATGCTCCCCTCACAGCCCAGCCCAGGTGGGGAAAGTGACCAGGACGCATGGGGCACATAGTGTTGCTCCTCGCTCCCCCCAGCCTCTGTGGGGCCACGGAGGAGCACTGGGGCAGGGGAGAGCAGTGAGCACCTTTGCACGGCCACACGGTGCCCTTTGACCCCCTGGAGCCCTGGGCGGCTGCCGGGGGCCCCACCCCTAAGGCCGGCCGGGCTCCCCAGCACGAACAGCAGAGACACAGGGAGACTGGCCACCCACTGAGCAGAGGTAGCCTGGGCGGCTCGTAATGGAGGCTCGGGGGGCTCAGCCTCCCCAAACCTTGCGTTGCCAAGGGGACAGTGGGGCCCATGACTAGGGGCCCTGGCCAAATTAGGCCCCCCTGGAAAAGTCTCCCCCATGTCAGCCCCAGGGCTGGAGGAGCTCCCACTCCCTGCTACGGCCCGGGGGCTGCAGCAGGGGCACAGAGCTTCTCTGGTCTCGGGGCCGCAGCGGGGCCGGGGTAAAGGAGTGACAGGGTGGGGCCAGTGGGGGAAGGGGTGGAACAGAGGTGACAGTGGGTGGGGCCGTGGGTGGAAGGTGTGGAAGGGGGCGGAGTCACACACAGAAGTGGGGGGGGCAGGGTTCCAGTGCTGGGGCCCCCGCACTTGTTCTCCCTTTCCCTGGGCTTTGGCATCACCAGCCCCTGCTTAGCGAGTAGGGGTCAGTGGTCCCCAAAATGTGGGGCGTGACTCCTAGGGGGACACAGAGGAAGATTGATGGGGGCACCTCAGGGCCTGAGCCAGCCCCCATGGAGGCCAGGGAGGGAGCCCCACTCAGCCCCACTCTGTCCCAGCTCTTCCCCAATCCCACCCTCAGCCTGGGCCCCTGGCTCCCAGCCCGGCCTCGACCCCCTTACCCCTGTCCGCACCCCTCTCCCCAGCAAGCAACGGCCCCACTCCCAGCCCCGGTTCTCGACCGCGGCTTCCGAGGGGCCACAGCCATGGACACGAGGGCGCAGTGTGAAATGTTTGGGGACCACTGGGTTAGGGTGACGTCCTCAATCACTTCTCTGCAGTCCAATGAAAGCGATTCCTCACCCACCCACCCACCCCTCCGTCAGGACGGCCTAGGTACGTTCCGCTGCCCTTCACTCGTACAGGAAGGAGAATAACATTTCATTGCACTCAATCCTAAAGTGATTTGTAACCCACCACCATCCCAAACTGGTCATTTTGGGGAAGCGGCCCCATCATGCTGCATAGCTGGGCAGAGTAGGGGTGTCTATGCAAACACGGCCTGTTCCTGAAGTCTTCCCCCAGCTCCTCACTAGATGTGACGGGGGAGCTCATTCAGCCCCTGCTTATGCTTAGTATTTAAAAACTCCTTAGTGGCCCTATCTCTGCCGGCCTTAGATTTCTCCTCCTGTCCCTATTTTAGCAGCTCAGATGAGGTGGCCAAGTGGTTAAGGTGATGGACTACTAATCCATTGTGGTCTGCATGCATGGGTTCAAATCCCATCCTCATTGGATACATTTAGTCTTCACCCTCCTTTATAGACAACCATCTCCCCCCTTGGTACAATGACAGACCAAACAATGTTGCTTCTTGCAAACAAAAACCTTCTCAGAATCTCAGCTGCCCCCCCACCCCGCTTCAAATAAAATGTCTAAATCCCAGATTTCTAAAAAAATTCTCTAGTCCTGCATTTCTTAGCTTTTATCTCAAAAGGGAACAGCCTCATAATCTCCCCCAAACACCCTTGGACCTCCCCAAATAATTAAAATACCCCCAACCTGATCAAGGCCACAACAATGAACCAGAGCTAGTGTCTAGGCCAAGCTGTTCTGAAGGAGACAACTCAACCATTTTCTCTCTGCTTCCCTTGGCAAAGTCTGACTGGGAAAACAAAATTCCCCAAACTGAAAATTTTCTGCTGAGAAACCACTACTAGTCTGTTTGGGGACTTTGGTTTGAATGTACTATTATTATTCTCTTCTGATTTCTGAATCAGTTTTGTCATCCAGGTGTATTTCCAGCTGTTGAGTTGTGGGGGATAGAGGCCAACTCATAATGTCTCAACCCCACCTTTCATAGTTTCTTCCAACTGGCTAGGAAGTACCTTTGCTAGGATGTGAGTCAAGCAGTGCCCATTGTCGCTGTGCTATCTCGGAGACGTCTGCATTGTACACGGTTCCTGGGATAGTGCTTGGGAGTGTGGATCCCTTTAATGGGCCAGCAGCGAGTCTGGCTCCTCCATTGTCACACCTGAAAGGCTGGTGGTGGGCATTTCCCAACCTCATCTCAGTAACACACACAGAGCAAAACTTCCCAGCCAATGCTACACACACAATCTCTCACAATATTAATGTTCAACAGACCAAAACTTTTGAAATGATACCTCACCAGGCAGACTTTGTACAAACTGTATCATCATTATATGAGATCAGTGAATATGGGGCTTCCAGGGTGCTGCTTTGAGCACAGCGTGCCACCCCTGGGCTGACACTGCAGTGGAGACGGACCCTTAGAGTCCATCTCTCCTGGGATAAAGATGGCAGCACGGCTGGCCTGGACCATCTGATGTGGGCTCATGAAGCTAAAGCTGAGAGGCTAAAAACTGTGGTGCAGATATTTGTGTTCACACTGAAGCCTGGGTTTGGAAACCCTCACCCCTCGTGGGGTCTCAGAGGTTGGGCTCAAGCCCATATGTCTGCCCTGTAATTTTATAGTCTTGCAGCCCAAGCCCCATAACCCTGAGTCAGCTGACCCAGGCTTTGCGACAGGTGCCCTGGGTGTGTTAATCACAGTGCAGACATAACATTAGGTTACGTCTCCAGTGCAATGAAACACCCACGACTGGCCCGTGTTACATTAATCAGGGTCATGCGGCTTGGGCTGTAACGTTGCAGTGTCCGTGTCTCGGCTCAGGCTCAGTCCCCTGCTCCAGGAGCCCAGAAGGTTGGGAGGGGGTTTAGCAAGTGGAAATGGTAAAACCGCAGGGGAGTATTACCCTGGACTCATGGCATTTCTCCATTGGTCTGTCTGCTCTGGGGCAGGGACAGAAACACGTCCTGCTGCTTTTGTTATTTCAAAGGGCGGGTTAGGATTTTCATTCTCAGACACGGTGCACTAAGCAGGACTCAACCCTCGGCATAAACTAAACGAGCTGCCCACAGATTCTGGCAGCCACAATGAGCATTTGGTGTGAGAGCTCAGACCTGCCCCTGTCCCAGAGGGATGGGGTCGTCTGTGAGGGGACCGGACCACTGACCTATCAGCTCCTAACTCCCAAACTTTCAGTAACTCTATCATCAGTGTCTGTGAGTGTAATTTAAACCAGAAGAAAAACCACACTAGGCTAGACCGAAGGTCCATCTAGCTCTGAATCTTGTCTTCTGACAGTAGCCAATACCAGGTGCCCCAAAAGCAACTCAGTAAGGTACCACTGGAACCTGAACCCAGGATCCCCTGTATACAAAACAGTGGTTTTAGCCAGCTAAGCCATGGTGCCTACAGTTGCTGAAGGGATCATGTCTGCACACACCTGACTCTCTGCCAACCTCCATCTGGGCCTGACAAGCTTTGCTGGTGTTTGGATTCAGTAAAGCAGAGGAGCAGGGGAAGTTTTACTCCCAAGGTTCTTTGGACAGGTCTACACTACAAAATTAGATCAGTGTAACTACATTACTCAGGGGTGTAAAAAATTTACCTCCCTAAGCAATGCAGTTACATCAGCCTAACCCCGGAGCAGATAGCGCTGTGCCAACAGGAGGGCTTCTCCCATCAACATAGCTTGGGGAGGGGCTTGGTTAGTGAAGATGAAGAGAATAGGTGGCCCATGGCTCTTGCATTTGGGGAGGCTGGGTGTGAGCGCTGGAAGCTCCCTAGAAGTGGGGGGCCGATTGGTGCCCAGACCATGGCACTGCCCCCCCCAGCCTTCTCCTCTCTCTGAGGCCCCACCTGTGCTCCCCCCTTGCTTCTCTTTGGCCACTTCCCACCCCCGCTCTTCCTCTTTGGCTGGGGACGGCTGAGCCACCTTTTGCTCGCTCCTCTCCTCCCCCAAGGCCTTCCTGCCTCCTGCTCGTGCCTCTCCACCCGCTACCACAAGGTCTGCCCACTAGCCGCCACCGCTCTGACCCATCCCTGCAACCCACCCTGCCCACCACCCACACCTCTGTGCCCCTCCCCTGAGACCTGCCCTGCCCACTGCCCCCACCTCCGAGACCTGCTCTGCCCACCGCTCGAACCTCTCTTCCCCTCCCCTGAGACCCACCCTGTCCACGTCTTTCTTCGGTCGTCTGTTGTTATTTCATGAAACATCAAGAATGGAATAAAAAGCTGAGTTTACTCCAGGGTGAGGAAAGAAAGGAGCCACCAACCCCCCGGCATTGCTGCTTTAGTTAAAATGTTTTAACTAAACAGCTATTGAATGTCCTCCCTATGCCCCTTGTGTCACCAGAGCACATCCATGCTAGCAGTTCGTGGATGGCAACAGAGAGCAGTGCACTGTGGGTAACTATCCCACTGTGCAACTGGCTGCAGGGTGTTTTGGGAAGGGTTTGCAATGCCTCACGGACTGGTACAGCATCACATGATGCAGGTTTCTCTATCCCACCGTTCCACGGGCATCTTACTAGATTACCAGCTGCTTTTCAACTGCAATGTGCGTGGCGGAGTAGAGACTGTTTGTGTTCTGGGGAGAGACAGTGTGTGTGTTGGGGAAGAGTGAGTGTGTTGAGCTAGGTAGGATTATCCCTACTTGAAAGAGGGAGAAGCTAAGGCTGAGAAAGGAGAATTGACTTGTCTTAGGTCACACAGCCAGTCAGTGGCAGAGTTGGGAATAGGACCCAAGAGCCCTGATTTTCAAACTAACCTTTGGATCTTGAATTTCATACATTGAATGACCTGAATAATGTGCTCTCATATGAGCTCCAGACCAACAACAGTGCACAGGAATTATTCAGCAAGTATTTGAGGAGAACTGCAATGTTAGAGAGAATCATGAACTGCTCAGAGACCATTAATGCAGAGAAGCCGCAAAATTCATCAAACACAGAACTGGTTCTGACTTATTTCCTTGGTCTTAAAAGAGAACAAGGACCTGAGTCTGCTCCCTGTCAATAACCCCCTGCTCAGCCAATCAGGGTAGAGACTGAGGGCGGGAGGCTGAGGGTTCTCACCAGAGAGCCCAAAGGATGGCCCAGGTCACTGGTGGGGATCACTGCCCGAGCACTATTTCAGCCCCACATTTTTGGGTGGACTTCCCACAGTGGGAGCTGCAGAGCACTCCCCCGCAACACACACACACACACCTCCTGGTGTTGGGAGGGGAACAGGAGAAAGGACAAAAGAAGCAAGAAACGAAGAGAAAGGAGGGAGGGAGGGATGGAGGAAAAGGGGAAACAAAAAGGACAAACCCTAATGTCCCCAGTGATTCTAAGGGACAGAATCCCAGGTGCGCAATAAAATTCTGCCTCCTTAAGCTCATGTTTTCCATGCCTAGAATTCAACTGTCACCAGATGGATCAGACTGAACAGGTTTCAAACCTCCAGGAGCCTCTTACCTTCTAAACAGGGACGGCTGTTTTCTAGTAAAATCACTAAAAGGGAGGGAGAAAACTCGAAAGAGGTTCCTCCTGGCGCTCACGTCTGTGAACCCGAATACTCTCTCAGTCCTCAAAGAGAGACCTGGAGAAGGAGACTTGCTGAAGCAAAGCCACAGGGGTCTCTGAGGTTTCCCTGGCCCCTCGCCCCTGTCCTGCCTGCCTGATGTCAGCATCTCTCTGTGAGGTCACCACCTCCCCACCACCTTGGACCAATAGTCTGAGGTCCTGCAAAAGGCCTTTGTGATGTCACTGCCACGCCCCTCCCTTGCTGTGCCAATGTCCTGCTCCTGGCCAGGCACTTTGGAGAGTTGAGCTACTCCCTGTGGATCACCCCACTCCAGGAGCGTTCTTTCTAGGCAGCAAGCCAGCTAGACAGGGAAACATCAGACGCTGCTCCCACTGCTACACTCAGTTTTTCAGAAATGAGTCGACTTTATGGCCAGAAGAGACCATTAGAGCATCTAATCTGATCCCCTGAGTATCACAGGCCTCCTGTATGACACAAGAGCTACTTTTGGGGAAAACACATTCCAGAAAGGCATCTAGTCTTCATGAAATGACATCAGGAGATGGAGAATCCACCATTTTCCTTGGTAGCTTGTTCCTGTGGTGAATCATCCTCACTGTTGAATTTTTGTGCCTTGGTTGTAATATGAATTTGTCTCTTTTCACCATCCAGCCATTGGATCTTGTTATGCCTTTCTCTGCTCGATTCAAGAGCCCTTTAATACCCAATCTTATCTCTCCATTAAGGCACTTCAACACTTCAGTGAAGTCACCTTTCAATCTTCTTTTGATAAGCTAAGCAGGTTGAGCTCTTTCAATAGCTCACTAGAAGGCATTTTTTCCAGTCCTCAGAACATTAGGTGGCTCTTTGCTGCCCCAGCTCCAATTTCACAACATCTTTTTCAAACGAGGACACCAAAACTGGAGGCAGTATTCCAGTATCAGTCTCACTGATGCCGTGTCACCTCCTGTGACGTTATTGACATAATCTGTAACTGTATAGCTCACCGTTGCGACCACTGTTCTATATTTGCAGCCAATATTACAGAGAAGTGGTCGTGTAAGGGGTCTATGGAGAGGTTCTGATTGGCTGATTATAATGATGCGATCTCTAGATGTGTATCGTTTTTTTGTAGTTGACATTATGAATATTAGCTCTATGCTGCCTGTATTTCAAACTTGTGCTCTGCTTCAGGGAATGATCCCTTTGTTTAATTGATGAAAACATAAACTAGACACTTAGAGGATTGAACTGATTTCAGCAGATGGACAGGTTTGCTAGGTTTTTATGCATTTGGACAGCAAAATGTTGAGTGTTCACATTCATTTCAAGCATCCTCGGATGGTGGAGCTTCTGAACATAATGGAGAACGGAAATGAAAATGTTTTTATTTTTTTAAGAGGGCACCTGGGTTTGAACAAAGGACCACTTAATCTACAATCAAACACTCTACCCCTGAGCTACACCCCCATTACAACAGGAATGTGGAATCACGGTCTCCAGGACTTTGAAGGACAGACCCTGCTTCATCGAGCTCCTTGCCATTCCCAGACCACAGGTGGTTTTAAAAATGGGGTTTGATTAAACTTCTTAAATGTGGTAAACACCACAGCTTGCACCCCCACTGATATAGCTTCTCCCCATGACAGAGCTGCCACCTCCTGGGGAAGTGGATTGACTACACCAACAGGAGAACTCTCCCCCCTCAGCATGGAGCAGTGGTTCTCAAGCTGTGGGTCAGGACCGCAAAGTGGGTTGTGACCCTGTTTTAATGGGGTCACCAGGGCTGGTATTAGACTTGTTGGGTCCTGGAGCCAAAAGTCTGAGCCCCCCCACCCAGGGCTGAATCCCTCAGGCTTTGGTTTTGCCCTCCCCCCACTGGGGCTCAGTCTTTGGCACTCCCCCCCACCCCCCCCAATTGGAGGGGCTTGGTCCCTCTTTCCAGGGCTACGTATTAAGTTATTTTGGCAGAAGGAGGTTGCAGTGAAAGGACGTTTGAGAAACCCTGGCACAGAGCATCTCCATTACTGAGCTGCAGCAGCATAGACTCACTGTTTGAAACATTGACCTGGCCTTAGCCTCTGAATATGTCTAGGCTTGGCTCCCTGTGGCACTGTTGTGATCACACCCTGGAAGTACAGCCATGGAGACACCACACACCAGCCTCGCCTAGCTGGCAAGGATCAAACCTTCACAGAAAGACCCCCATGGTTTTCTAGCCCAGCTACCTAAGGCCTCAGCCAAAACCAGTTAACACAGGGACCTTTCTACACTCTGGTTCTGTTCTCACTGAAGGGTCATTACAAATTGTTTGCTCAGACCAGCTTCCCCAGCACACTCACTGCTGTGCAGCTCTGTACGTGTGGCCATGGCTGGACAGCAAGAATTCCTGCCCATTTCCCTACTGGCTGGAGCATGATTAGAGTGTGTTTGTGGTTAATGATGTTGCTGTAGATTGTTCATTCCCTGCCTTGGCAATTCAGACAGTCCCTTTTCCCATTGTATCGCCAGCACCTCTGTGAGTCCAATAACAGGGGCAGGTTTTCTCTGGGCAATGAGATTTTTGAGGGCGTTGGTGGCTCCTTTCTTTCCTCACCCTGGAGAAACTCAGCTTTTTATTCCATCCTTGATAACTCATGGAATAACAACAGCAGCATGAAGAGGAGAGTGAATATCTCACTGCCAGGGGGAAGGTGGACGCATCCCCTCTGTCTGACCATTGCCATTGTGGGAGAGAAGGTTTCAGTGGAATCGAATGCCCTGGCTCAGACAATAGACACAGGGAGGTTTTGCTGTTCATGGATCTGTGCAAAGGAAATTGTGTCTGTGTGAAAATGAGGAGGGATATGAAATGCCCACGTGGTGGTGCCTAAGGCAAAAGGGAACCCTAGAGGATTAGAACAGGATAAGTTCTCAAGCAACACGTTTCTTACTTTGCCCATCTGTTAGTTTTGATGATTATCGATGGAAAGATTTTGCCATTGGGTCGTGTGTTTACACAGAAATTGACATTTACCAACAAATACGTAATTCTTCCAAGCCTGCCTAGTCTGCTGGTGGTGAGTTTAGAGGGACACACTCACTCTTCCCACCCCCATGCCGGGCTGTGCTCTCCAGAATGTCAACTTCCCACAGAGCTGGGATCCTTCCCTCATCTCCCCCCAGACCACTGCCCCACCCCCAATTCTGGGGTCCCCTTCCAACACTGTCCAACTCCCCTGCTGGCAGGATCCCTTCCCATTCCTTTCATTTCCTGCCTCCCCTCTGAGCAAAAGCTCTGCATTGTTCCCACATTGGGAATTGAACCACGGCCACCTGGGTGAAAAACCAGGAATCCAAATCACGAGACCATATGGGACTTGTACAGTCAATAGCACATTTACACCTAATAATTCAAAGAAGCCATTCAAAAAACCTTCAAAATCAGACTTCAAAGAGAAATTGCAGAGTTACAATTGATTTGCAAACTTAACACCATTAATTGGAGCTTGAATAAGGACTGGGAGTAGCTGGCTCACGCCAAAAGCAATTTTCCCTCTCTTGGTATTGACACCTCGCCATCAATTATGGGGAGATGACCACATCCACCCTGACTGAATTAGCCTTCAACACTAGTTCTCCCCTTGTACGGTAACTCCCGTCACTTCATGTTCCAATCTATATTTATGCCTCTATCTGCAATTTTCACTCCATGCATCTGAAGAAGTGGGCTTTTTACCCACGAACGCTTATGCCCAAATAAATCTGTTAATCCTTAAGGTGCCACCGGACTCCTCATTGCTTTTAATTCTAAGATGATCTTAACCCTTTCAGTACCCTTACAAACTCAGATGCTTCTCACCACAGGCTGGCTGGTGGCTTTTCAGCCAGGCTCTCCCCTTTCATCAGCGCTTCAGTTGCTTGGTGTGGGGGTGTCTGTAGATGTAGGTGACAGAGCGAGATAAAGCCTGGCAAATGTCTCTCCTTTTATCATGTCCTTTCTTCCCTCATGGCTCCCCCCCCCCCCGATTCAGAGTCAGGTGAGCATCACTGCGTCTCTCCAAGCAAGTCTGAGCAATTCCTCTGGGGTGTCCTCATGCAGGTGAGTCATTGCATTGTAGCTCCCTTGCTGGGCAATGGCTGTCGATGGGTTGTTTGACACCCTGTCCGGGTGTTGGTTACTTTCCTTGCTGTTGCCACTAGGGAGCTAATATTTGGCTGACTCCCCCACCTTGCAGCACAGTGACAACCACACTGCACAATTCTCATAACTTCATATGCACGAATGGTCTACATCTATGGGTAGAGAAATGACTTTCAGCAGATCATATCCTTTCCCTGATACCTTACAAGTCATGCTCTCTATGTAAGATCACGAAGACATGAAAATGAGGATTATGGGGGTTACAGCCGCTCCCCCAAAGGTATAGAATGTCATATAGATTCTATGTTCATTTGTTCTGTAACAGCATTACAGAGATCCAATGACTGACCAATGGCATTTCCAAATGCTAAAATAGCAAGCAATGTCTGTCTCTCATTGGCCATCAGCGATTGAAGATATGGTTTAATGAGCTGGAGCTTCAAGGCGAGGGTGGCTCTGTCCACTGCCTTCCGTTGCGCTGCTGGTCCCCAAGTCCCTGGTGGCCAATATGTGACGCTGGGAGAAGAGAGTGGGGTGGCAAGTGGTGGCAGGACTTTTGCCACCAGGGTCTAGCTGCCCAACTTCCTCCTGGTACTGCTGGCCCCCCGTCACCTTCAGGAAACCCAGGAACTAAGGCAGGAATAGGGCGAGGAAGCGAGTAAAGCCGAGCAAGGAAGGCAAAAGTGAATCTTGTCTTCATGGGCCGCTCGCAATGGGCCGCTCACAGTGACGTCCTTTTTCTGTGCCACAGCTGACAACAACATCCCAGACAGAAAAGCAGGAGGCCAAAAAGAAACCGAGCAGCTGCTGAAGTAGTTCAGTTGGGAGCGTGCTAGACTAATAGGCTCTTCTATCCCCCTTTGTGCACGGGTGGGATGTTTTCTGAAAGTGCAGCAGTGCCTTTAACTGCCACGAATCCCTCATTTCAGGCTATGCAGCAGGAAAAGACAGCATGGGCTTCTGCACCGAGTTGGCCCACCTGACCTTTCATTCTTCTCTTGCTCTTTGTCAGCAAGGGGAAGAAAAAGAAGCTCTCCCTCAAGCTGGAGTCACAAGGGCGATGTAAGGACGACTTCCTGAGCCCCGGCTCCCGTCCTCTGCTCTGCCAGCTGACATATTGAAGGGCTCTCACCACTTTCTCCAGGTTTGTCCATCGGTCTGTGCCAGGGTGAGCAACAACCAAGCAGATGGAGATTCTGTAGTGTAGTAGTTATCACATTTACCTAACACGCAAAAGGTCCCTGGTTCAAAACCAGGCAGAAACATGCTGGCTTCCTTTTCCCAGATCCCCTTGCTGTTCAAGAAGGCCTCCTCCTTCTCCTATTGGCCTGTCCCTGGGATAACTCCAACCCCTGCATGACAGAGGGTGCTGACAGCAGTGGAGAAAGCACCTTGGCGTCAGGCTGGAGAACCTAGAGGAGTTAGGCGTATCACCTTTTGGAGGCTTGTGGCTTGGCCTCCTCTGCTGTTGGAGGTTGGCCGGTGGAGGCCGGCTCTTCCTGCTGTCCTCCTCTGCGTGACTTGCCAAAGGAGGAAGTGAGGCAGGAATGGGGCAAAAGAGGAAAGTCGAGCTGAGGAAGGCAGGGCAGAAAGTAAGCACCTCACTGCGGCAAAATGGGGTGAGTAGAGCATCACCATTCGTTCTGCAAAGCCGGGGGAGGTGCGGTTGGCTGCTGGGAGGCAGAATCCTGTGCCTGCCTCTTGGCTTCCCAGGGATGGCTCCTTGCAGCCCAGGAGAAGCGGGGTTCTAGGGGGACGGAAAAGCAGCAATGGCGAGGTGGAGTGGGCTCCTTTCTGGCCGAAATGGTGGGCTATGGTGGGTTTGGGAGTTGCCTGTAAGCCATAAGTGGACTTGATGGAGTGAAAACCGCTGGTCCATTCTGGCTGACCTGGGGGAGCCATTAATGACTTGGGAGTGGGGGCCTGTGAGCAAATGGGATCCAGGAAGCCCCAGCCTGCCCCTCCAGGAGCCGAGTCGTCTTCTTCTCTCCTGCCATGGGGAGCCCGGCCTTAAGCCTGCTCAGCATGGACTGCAGCTCAAGCATTAAGCCTTCCTGTGTGCATAACCGAACTACGGCCTAGTGTAATAAGGTGTAAAGTTTAGATTGTGAATTTATCTTTAATTTCCATGGTAACTTACTTTGATCTTTTATGCCTACCACTTATAATCCTTAAAACTCCATCTTTCTGTAGTTAATAAATCTGTTTTATGAAACTGGTGTATTTTGCTTGAAGTTCTTGGGAAATCTGAGCTCCATTACAAGGCTGGTTCATGTACTATTCACAGTGAGGGAGGGGTGGACCCTGCGTAATAAACTCACTATTGTGTCATACAGGAGGCCTGTGATATGCAGGGGGTCACATTAGATGCTCTAATGGTCTCTTCTGGCCATAAAGTCGACTAATTTCTGAGAAACCGAGTGTAACATTGGGATCAGCATCTGATGTTTTCCTGTCTAGCCGGCTTGCTGCCTAGAACGAATGCTCCTTGAGTGGGGTGATCCACAGGGAGTAGCTCAAACCTCCAAAGTGCCTGGCCAGGGGCAGGACATTGGCACAGCAAGGGAGGGGTGTGGCAGTGACATCACAAAGGCCTTTTGCAGGACCTCAGACTATTGGTCAAAGACTATTAGTGGGAAGGTGGTGACCTCACAGAGAGATGCTGACATCAGCCAGGCAGGACAGAGGCAAGGGGCCAGGGAAACCTCAGAGACCCCTGTGGCTTTGCTTCCGCAAGTCTCCTTCTCCAGGTCTCTCTTTGAGGACTGAGGAAGTATTCGGGTTCACAGACGTGAGCGCCAGGAGGAACCTCTTTCAAGTTTTCTCCTTCCCTTCCCACCCCAGCCCTGGGTCACTGGTAACTCGCTCCCAGGGTGGGTCATTCAGCAGGAATTTTGGATGTGCACAGAGCACAGACAGGATTGGTTCCCATATGGTTACAGAACTGCAGTAAAATGGAACAATTTTCAGCTTGTGTGATTGGAGGATACCTGGATGCATCTTATAAGACTGTCCTCCATAAATGAGGAAAAGTTGAGGTGCCTTTATTATTCTTTGTTTCTATGGGGAATTTGCCAGTGCAATATCACTGTTTTCCTTTCAAACAAACAAAACTAGAAAAAAATGGCAATGGCTGTTGAAAATAGCAATTCCAGTCCTAATAACCCCTGGGAAGCATTTCTTGCTCAATTTTATCCTACTTTTTCTACAGCAAATGACAGTGGATCAGTATTTTTGATTTGGGAGAAATGAAGTAACAGCTGCCCAAATTGAGCTCCAGCACTCCTGGATTTTGAGGTGTTCAAGTCTGGAAGGCAGGTGCTAGATTCTCTTTCTGAACATTAGCTAAATTTGGAAAGGAAAAGTCAATTTCTGCTTCCATGACTCAGAAGGGGAAATCCTTCTATGTGCCTGGTACTGTATCTAGATGTAAGTGGGGGAATGGTCCTGCTATTGTGGGGAACTTTCCTGGCTTCTGCACTACCCCGGTGAAGTGGGCTGGCAAAAGGAACTGAGTCCTCGCTCCCACTTCCTTTACCCAGAGGCCTCCCTGCCCTTGAGGATTCCCCTGCCACTCTCCTGTCTGGCAGAGTCCTCGTAACCCCAACAAGGCTGGGCCCAGGATTCCTGGGGGACTCGACCCCCCCCAACCCTGCTGTGGTCACCCAGGACAGGGGCTAGGGCAGGGGTCTCAAACTCAAATGACCCCGAGGGCCGCATGAGGACTAGTGCATTGGCCCGAGGGCCGCATCACTGACACGCCCCCTTGCTGCCCCTGGCCCCACCCCCAATCCACCCCTTCCATGAGGCCCTGCCCCTGCCCTGTCTCTTCTCCACCTCCTCCCCTAAGCGCGCGGCTCCCCGCTCCTCCCCCCTCCCTCCTGGAAAGTGCTAAGCGCCACCAACAGCTGTTTGGTGGCTTGGCGGCGGGGCACTTAGGCGGCGGGTCCCGGAACAGAAGGGGCCCCCCACCGCCGAAGACTGGGCTGCGCTTCGGCGGCGGCGGGTCCCTCTTTTCCCCACCCCGGCCGGTCCCGCTTCCCACCCCGGCCCCGGCCGGTCTCGCTTCCCTCCCCCACCCCCCGGCCCGGCCCGGCCCGGCCCGGCGGGTCTCGCTTCCGTTCCCCCCCCCACGGCCCGGCCCCGGCCCCGGCGGCTCCCGCTTCCCCCCCCCCTTACCCGAGCGCGTCTCCGGCGAGGTCTGAGCTTCGTCCCGCTCAGAGCCGCGTGGTGAGGGGGCGGGGCTGTGAGCTCCACGCCGAGCGCAGCGCTCAGCCCAGAGCTCCCAGCCCCGCCCCCTCCCCACGCGGCTCGGATCGGGGCGGGGCTCAGGCGCTCGGATGGAGACGCGCTCGGGTAAGGGGGGGGGGGAAGCGGGAGACGCCGGGGCCGGCTCAGGCGCTCGGACGGAGACGCGCTCGGGTGGGGTGGGGGGGAGAAGCGGGAGCCGCCAGGGCTGGCTCAGGCGCTCGGACGGAGACGCGCTCGGGTAAGCGGGGGGGGAGAAGCGGGAGCCGCCGGGGCTGGCTCAGGCACTCGGACGGAGATGCGGGTGGGTAAGGGGGGGGGGAGAAGCGGGAGCCGCCGGGGCCGGCTCAGGCGCTCGGACGGAGACGCGCTCGGGTAAGGGGGGGGGGAGAAGTGGGAGCCGCCGGGGCCGGCTCAGGCGCTCGGACGGAGACGCGCTCGGGTAAGGGGGGGGGAGAAGCGGGAGCCGCCGGGGCCGGCTCAGGCGCTCGGACGGAGCTCCAGGAGAGGGGCGGAGGCGGGAGCCTCCGCTTTTCTCTTGGGGGCCCGGGGCAAATTGCCCCCTTTGCCCCCCCTCTGGGCGGCCCTGGGGAGCTCCGCGGGCCGCAGGGAAGAGCTCCACGGGCCGCATGCAGCCCGCGGGCCACATGTTTGAGACCCCTGGGCTAGGGTGTCCCTCTCTTTGCACTGCGCACCTCCCTGACCCACTGATCACATCATACAATTTAAAGCAAATACAAGTTATTTAATTAACAATAACATTTAAAAAATAAGAAAAAATGGGAAAGGTTAAAGGAAAACACATCACCCCGCTCTGTGGCAGGGACCATCACAAAAAGTGTCTCTGGACATCAGGGCACTTCACAGTCTGATCCTTGTAGGTCCCAGGCCGCCTCCTCAGGCCCTGGCTGTGCTGCAGGGACGCTGCAGGCTGGACACTTGCTCTGGCGGTGGCAGGACACTCTCAGGCTCTGGGTGGCAGGACCCTTCTCCCCAGCATCACCCCCGCCCTGTCAGGGTTACGATCCCCCTCCAAGTCTGGCCTGCAGGGCCTCTTGGCTGAGGCGTCTCCCTGTGCTGGGCCCACTGCCCAGGGTCCTCCTCGCTCTCCCCAGCTGCTCACCGCACCCAGCTCCGGACTGCTCCAGCTCCGCTCTGCCTCAGCACGGCTGCTGCTGCTGCTCTGCCTTCAGCTCCCTGGGCTGCTTGTCTGGCCTCTCTGGCTCCAGTTGTTACAGCTCTGCTCCCAGGGCAGGGCTGCTCTCTCTGGGCTGTGCTCTGGCTTTGGGGCTGCAGCTCTGCTACCATCAGCTCAGCTTGGGTCCCCTGCTCTCTCCTTAGCTCGGCCCCACTCCATGTGACTCAGACAATTCCAGCTCACAGGGAGGACGGGACCCCCCTGGCCTCCTGACTCCTTGAATAGCCTGCCCGCCCTGTCAATCAGGCTGACCTGGAGCATTGGTCTCTCCACATTGTTCCTGGGGACTGTCAGTCTCAGGCTCCTGATTTCCCATCGACCCCTCCCTTTTTAGTGCTGGGAGCTAGCAACCAAACCCCCCACTGAATGTTAGTAAGGGGGCAACCGTCCCCTTACATAAAGCATCTAAATCCCCTGGGCACAGCTCGCCAGGGCACAGCTTGGGAGCTGCACTGGGAATAGATCCTGCAGGAAATCCCTTCCCCCCCCCCTCTGCTAGCTTGTGTTTTGTTACAGCCCTGGAGATAATCCCACTGCCTGCACGTGTTCCGCAGAGAATAGAGGAGCAAATTCTCTCCCTGTTCCCCCTTCCACAGCCATTAAAGAAAGGAATAAACCCCCGGCAGCGCCCTGCCCCACAGAGTCCCCCCCGTAAGGAGAGAGATGTGCAGTGACTAGGGCTCCAGCTCAGCGTCACCAGGTTTATATAACTTTTGGTGATGCCCAGAACAGTCCAAGTCCTGCCCGTCCTTCCTCGCCCCCCCCCCCCCAAAAGCTGTGGGAGGGAGTTTGGGTACATGAGGTGCAGGCTCTGGGCTGGGCAGGGGGTTGGGGTGCAGGGGAGGTGGGGGACAGACCCTGGGAGGGAGTTTGGATGTGGGCTCTGGGCTGAGGCAGGGAGTTGGGGGGCAGTGGTGGACCCTGGGAGGGAGTTTGGGTGTGGGCGGGGTGTGGGATCTGGGCTGTGGCAGAGGATTGGGGTGTGGCACCTATCTTGGGCAGCTCCCGAAAGTGACCCACACCCCCATCTGGCAGCAACTCCTACATGGAGGAGGCCCGGGGGGCGTGGGTCTGCTGGCACCACTGCCCGCTGGCACCACCCCTGCAGCTCCCATTGTCGCAGTTCCAATGGCAGAGTTGGCACTTGGGGTGGGGGCAGCGTGCGAGAGACACATCCCATGGGGGCCGCAGGGATGTGCCAGATGCTTCTGGGAGTGGTGCGCCGTGTGGAGCGAGGGTGGGCAGGAATCCACTTTAGTCCCGCTGTGCTGCCGGTAGTGGTGGCAGGAGCCCCTGGGCCCTTTCAAATCGCCCAGGGCCAGCTGCTCAGGCTTTCTGACTTCCTGATGGGGAAGCAAGGGGAAGGCACATGTGCCCCTCATGAGCAGTTCTGGGGAGTCTTTTTGAGGCTCCTGGAGTAGGCAGCAGAGAGGTGCAGCCCCACCACCAAGTCTGTTTCACTGGATGGGAGAGGGGGCTGCAGGGTGATCTCCCACCTCTTGCATCCGACGAAGTGGGTATTCATCCACGAAAGCTTATGCTGCAAAACATCAGTTAGTCTATAGGTGCCACAGGATTCTTTGCTGCTCCCACCTCTGTGCATCCAGCAGCCTGTGCTCCCCACTGCCATGCTGGAGCCTCCACATTTATTTATTGACAAATAAAATTTGCAGAATTTTAAAATATGTGCATAGAATTTTTTTGGTGCAGAATCTCCTCAGGAGTGAGACTGACTCAGGGAACCTCCTTGGATTGTCACTGCTTGGTGAACCACTCAGCCACCACACCAATGCACAGAGAGTGCCAAGCCCCACTGCTATGTGGGGCTGGGGGCTGGGGTCGGGTCATACACATTCAGACTGTGCGCCCCCCCCGCTACAAACCGCTGCTGATTTCCCAGTTAGGACATTAGCTGTTACCGATAAGGTTTGTCTGTGTTGTTTTTTTTTTATCTCATTGTTAGGTGTAAGAAGTATAAACTGTTCAATATGTTCAATTAGTTGGTTAATAAGATGTTTATGAAGTAAATCACTGGCTTTAAAATAAGATCCAATCTGGAGCATATGAACTATTGACCCCTGGACTCCATCTCTGAGAGGGGACTTGTTTACCATCAGGACACAGGCTCAAACCAGTCCAAACCGGTTTTTCCTGCCAAAACCAGCCCTCAGCGTTCCATCTCCTCAGACCTTTTCCCGCCACAGAAGTGATATAAGGACGTGCTCAGGGCCTGCGCGGGGCCGTCCCCCCACCCCCCAGCGATGGCCCCTCCACGGTCGGGTCTTCCCAGCGCTCCCGAGCCGGAGAGTGACGAGCCCCCTCGGTCCTGCCGTGAGACTGAGGAACAGGAGGCCTGTCACCCCCATTCCTGCCGTCCTGCATCCCTGGTGTCCAGCCTCCCACAGAGCCCCCCGGGGAGTGAGAGACCCCGGGGGGGGGGCACTGGGGCTGGGCAGGAAAGTGACTCTGCCCCCGGGAACCTGGGAGAAGCCTCAGAGCTGCCTCAGCCCCAGTGGGATTTGGGGGGCAGAGACTGGGGCCTGGCGGGGGGGATCCCCTGTGGTGTGGGGGGAGATGGGGGGGTGTCAGGCAGGGAGGGGAGAAGCTGGAGTTGTAGGGGGGGGAAGGTCAGTGGGACGCGGGGGGGGGTGTTGAACTGTCTCTGTGCAGCCAGGAAATTCCCCGGGGGGGGAAGTGGCGGGCGGGCGAAGGGGGGAGGGGGGTTAATTGGATCCTGTCCCTGTTTGTGCCACTTGCCTCTCACCCCCGATAAAAAATTCTCTCTAGTTCTGCCCCTTTTCTCGCTCAGTGTCTCACACGGGGCTATAAAATCTGGGGCGATTCCCCCCCATCCCCTCCAATGATCAGCTCTCCCGTCCCCCCCGATTTCCCCCCTTCTCCCCATGAGTCTCAAACGTCAGTTTAAAATCTTCTCTAGTGAGGGGCATTTTCCCACCCATTTTATCTGCAGCGATTTGTCCTTGTGTAGGTGGGAAATTGTTGCCCTGAGTCATTCCCCAGCACATGGCTGCCCCTGGAGTGGGGGTGGGATGGCTCAGTGGTTGGAGCACTGGCCTGCTAAACCCAGGGCTGGGAGCTGACTCCTTGCAGGGGCCATTTGGGGATTTAGTTGGGGATTGGCCCTGCTTTGAGCAGGGGGTTGGACTAGACACCTCCTGAGGTCCCTTCCAGCCCTGATATTCTATGAGATGCCTGTTCTCTGCCAGGGCAGGGAAGGGCGGCGCACGTGTCCCCCATGGGGACTGCCCAGACCCCCGTTTCCCAATCCCAGTTGCTGCCCCCTAACTACCAACACAGTTACCCCCAACCATCAGTTGCCAGTCACCCGCCCGTCCCCCACTGCTGCCCCCTTCCCTCATCCAGGGACCTTCCAGCTCCCCCTCCCTTGCCCTTTTAATCAGCTCCTCAAAGGGCTCCCTGCTGCCCATGGCAATGGTGGGGGTGGGGGAACCATCACTTTGTGTTTATGTATTGGACAGTCGTATAAAATCCAGTCCAACAGTCCCCGTTTTCATAAAATCATAGAATCATAGAATCTCAGGGTTGGAAGGGACCTCAGGAGGTATCTAGTCCAACCCCCTGCTCAAAGCAGGACCAAACCCAACTAAATCATCCCAGCCAGGGCTTTGTCAAGCCTGACCTTAAAAACCTCTAAGGAAGGAGATTCCACCACCTCCCTAGGTAACCCATTCCAGTGCTTCACCACCCTCCTAGTGAAAAAGTTTTTCCTAATGTTGGTGCCACTAGGCCTGAGTAAACCAAAGTTGTGACTTTGGGCCTGAAGTAAACCAAAGTTCTTACATGCTGTGAACTTTAACCAGCCTAAGATGCTAACAGACTGTAAGCAAAATGTGTAACTGTCAGCAATCTCCGCTTGCAAATGTAGGAGTTTGAAACAGCAGAAGCGGCGGGGAGGAGGGGGAGAGGGGGAAGGAAAATCTGTATGCGTTTGTTCTGTGAAGGCCAAAAGATAAGCCTGTGGACGAGAACCTTTTCTAACACGCTGAAATGTAATGCCTAATGTAGCTGCTGCTGGGAAGGGAGGGGTGAGGGGGAAAACCGAACAAAAGGCTTACACAAACAAGTGGGGTATAAATGCTGGGACCCCGCCTGCGCGCGGGCGTGCAGGATTTGAGAAGGCTTTTCTCCCTGGCACCTTTCTTTGGGCCCAAATAAACCTGGTTTTGCTTCTCCACCCTGGTGTGATAATTAGTGCGACGCACACCGGGCAACGAACCCTGCTGTTGCTCCGCCTCAGGCTCTTTGAGCCGGCAACAGTTTTGGCGTCCCTGGGTGGGCTCGAGGCAAAATTGTGCCTTGCCCGGACTCCTCCAATGGCCAGTGGACGAAGGTCACAGCCAATGCCCAGCGCGCACCGGTGCCTTTACCGGGGGCCTTGGCAGAGACGCGTCAGGCTGACCTTGGAGGGCACAACGGTGCAACGCACTCAGATAGTGGAGAAGCAGCTACGGGCGACGGTGAGGAACCGGTCCTGTGGATAAGGTAGGAACAGTCCAGTGGTGTGGACTTTTGCCTGAGGCTGGGGACGCCCAGCCGTTGTAATTCCCACTAGACGAGAGAGCGTCCTATAGTGGGTCAAGGGCAAGCCCATGGTATGGGGCAAGGACAGGGTAAGGTTAGTAGGGCAAGGTGTACGCCCCTAGAATGCATTCTAGCAAATTGGAAGGTATTTGGTTTGGATCCAATGACTAAAAGTAAACTGAAAAGATTTTATACAGTAGACTGGCCTCAGTATCAGTTAGAGAGCCAGGAAAGGTGGCCACCAGAAGGATCACTTAATTCCAACATGATCCTTCAATTATTTCTGTTTTGTCAGCGAATGGGTAGCTTCTGAAGCTGTTTGTATGTAGAGCTCTTGTAAAAATCCCTCATCATATGCCCCAGAGCTGCACTGGGAGGAGAACTGTCCGTGGGAATGTCTGTCTCTGCTGGGCTCATGCCATTTGAATTTATTGACTGTGCAGCAAGATAAGATGCATCGTGGCAATAGGAAACAATGGCCTTGGTGTGTGTGTGTGTGTGTATACCTATGTGAGTGTTCGTTGCTGGAAGACGCCCAGATTGCCCTGTGAAGCGATTGCTAATGATCAGGAGTAGTCTAACGCAAGCCCAGTAACTAGTGGATCTTTAGGAGATCCGACCCACGGTGGGCTGACTCAGCCTGGCATCGTCCGGCGAGGAAGCTGCCTGGGTCTAGGAATGTGTGAACCCATCTTCCCTCCCCCCCCTTCCTTTCCGTGTGGGCTACTGACAATCTGATCATCTCATTGGATGCAATTAGAGTATACGGCGCTGTGTCTCCCAGAGACTAGCCGACGCTCTTTGCTGAAAGGGGATGTAGGAGAGTCAGTCATCCTTGTTAGTCTCCCCTGTGTGACTGTTCTGTAGGGAGAGATTCTTAGTTTATGAGCCGCTAGCGCGGACAGGGTACCCTCTCTGTGTGTGTAAGTGGAAAATGGGTAAGGGACAGTCTAAAAATTCTACCTCACCCCCTAAGGGTACCCCAGCATAGTACATGTACGTACATTATGGTCCTAAAACCTGCAGGTATTTAGAGAATTGGAATCTTCACATGTGTAAAAATCCATCTAAACAGTGCCCATTAGAAGGTATCTTCAATCTAGATAAGATCATATATCTCAGAGGAGCTTTTAATCACAAAGAAAAGCCTCTGACACAGTGTGAGCAATTTGTCTAGGAACGGGTTAATTTGAAACTCGGCTAACCCCAGAGATAAAGAGAGAGCTGCTCTGCATACAAGGTCAAGAGCCAGCACACAGACTATGCTAAGTAAAACTACTTTCAGCTCCAGCTGGTTGTGGAAAATAAACAGAGGCAAACCAAGGGCAGTATAAATTACAGAACTGAGATTGCATTTGCAAAGCTTAATTCTCCAGTGAGATCCAACAGTGTGCTTCTGCAACCCTGTAGCTGGTATGGCTCGGTGACACTGGAAAAGCCACAGGCAGCTGACCTGAACTGGAATCTCTGAAAGAGACGCCGCAGGAGAGTCCAGGGTGTAAAAGAACAGCCATCCCAAGAGTGGAAGCATGTTGGAAATTCTGGACAAGCTGTATACAGGATAATCTCCCGTCCACCTATTTCCCTTCTCTGAACATTATACACAGACATGCCAGTCTGAATATGTGTAAGTATTAAAGTGGCTTAAGGCTTGGGGCATTCATATTTTCCCTGAGTGATGTGGGAGTGTTCCCAATACTCTCCATTGTTGTTTTATTATTTTTAATGAAGCTTTAAAATTTGGTTCAGAATTTACACCATCTATCTGTTTTACCCTTGTTATTTTATGTTTGCTGTGTTTGGTATTGTTTGGTATTATATGATAAGGATTGTATGGTTAAAGGTGAGCCCTAATAGAATAAGGAAACACTATCTGGTTTTGGTGCACTATCTAGTTTTAGCTCTGTTCTGTTTAACCGATTACTGTTGGTTTTTCTGCTCTGTTTATTTGGGCGTTGGGTGTGTGGGCGGAACTGAACTTCTCGTTCGTAATTCCTCAGGGTGGAAGCCATGTGTGCGATGAAGCTCTGAGGTTGTATTGAGATAATTCTGTCCCGCCCCCCTGTAACGGACAATGTAATAGAAGTGGAAAAATCTGGCTTAGACTGTAATTTTCTCTGCTCTCTGTGTAATTTTCTTTTCTGTTTAAGTGTCAGCAGACAAATGGGTGGGTCTCTGGGTAGACCCCCTTTAGGAGTTTGGATTGTGTGTTAAGTAAATGGCCTCTACCCAATGGCCATGTATTTTTGCCAGGTGGCAAGCCTTACTAGGGAGGACTTGAGTAGTTTTGGGAGTAAAATGTTTTAGGGAAAAGACCAGAAGGGTGGGGGCTAGTTGTGAAGCCCACCCTCCTAGCTAAACTGGTTATGGAATAAGTTTGTGTCCAGGATAAGAACAGTTCAGCGAGAAAAGCAGGATCGGGCCCAGGCAGGCAGGCAACAGAGAGATGGGAAAACAGGTTGGAAACTTTTGAGGGTGTAGTGAAAAGGAGTAAGTGAGTATAAGCATGGAAATTTCAAATACTCAGGAGGATATTTGAAATGGTGATTTGAATTGGTAAGTGGCTGCTGAAGGAAAAAGCAAGTGATTTAAGGGAAGAGCATGTGATTTTTAAGGGAAAGTGAAAAGTTAACTCTTTAGTTGCTGGAGGGAACAGCAGTTGAACTTTGTAAAAATGTTAAAGAGAAGTTTTTGGTGTCTTTGAAATGTTTGTAAATAAATTCAGGCAAAGAAAATATGGGGTAATTCTCCTGAATTAACAAGAGTATTCGTATATTTTAAGTAATGATTGACTGCCCAGAAGGGGGTAGACTTCTGTTTTGTCTTTCAGATAATCAAAGAAAACTAATGCCAGCTGAACAGCATTCAACATATCATGCATTTACTGACAGAGTAACAATTATGTTTTGTGTTCTATGTTCTGTCTTGTGGTGTTTGTCCCGTGGCCAAAATTGTTGTGTTTAATATTTTTATGGGATGGTCTAATTTAAAATCAAGTGGCAGTGTTAAATTGAAATGCAGATACTTGTTTTGTTTAATTTAGAATACAAAGTGTTTGGATATATCAGAAAAATGTGATATACTAAAGTCTAATACATTTTCTTAAGTAAGAGAAAGAAACTTTATTAGCCAAATCTTTTAATTGAGAATGGTTATTAAAATTTGCATACTAACAGTCTTTAAAAGCAAGGACATGGAAAGTTAACCCACTCCCCATATTGTACATGGGATCCTTCTGGCTACCTCAGACTTCTAGCCAGAGGGCTGGGATGGTGGAAAGCTATTGGATTAGAGGTTATATTAAGTGAACTCATCAAAGTGGGTGTGCTTGTCCTGGCCTGTTGTTCTAAAGCTCTGTAATAAGGTTATTTTAGTAAAAGGGTATATGTGGCATACATTAAATAAGACTAATGTACTGTGTATGTGTTCATTGTTAACAAAAGGTGTATAAATGAAAAGCAAAAGTTTCCTTTGTAGGTTAAAAGAAGCCAAAAAGGGGAAAAGGAAAAAGAATGAGTTAACTGAGAAAGTAAATAGTTAACATACTCAGTTTCAAGATAAGACACTGACTCCGTTCAAGGACACAGCCAAGTTTTAGCTGTGAGCAAACAACCAAGAAAAGGGGGGGGGGCTTGAATATACCCAAGCAGATGTAAAATCTGCAAAGACACTAATGCAATGTGTTAGGTTTTTTTCTCACAGGTAAAGAAGAAACAACCCAAAGATCCTAGCAGTCCTACCACTCCTAGGAACCAGAAGACTGGGTCTACATAAAGATCCATCAACGAAAGACTGCCTTGGCTCCACGCTGGAAAGGCCCTTTCCAAGTCCTGCTGTCTACCAACACTGCTGTGAAGTGCCAAAGACTGACTGCTTGGACCCAGGATTCTCACTACAAAAAGACCCCTCCACATCAGAAGAATTTTCCTATTGATGATTAGCCTATTCTTTCTTCTAGTTCTACTGTGCTTCTGGACAGCTTCTGGACAACCTTTCCCTTGTCCACTGACAGACCAACTGTGCCTTTAGACTTTTATAGAAAAAGCACAGCTATTACAGGGTGATATGTGCTGGAAACCTCTCCCCTGTAGGATGCTAAACCACAATTGTTTTGGGAAAGAAGAAGAAACACTCACTCCACTGACATTGCCAAAGTCCAGGAATTCCTGACTAAAAGGACATTGAGAACTGACCCTGGTGAAGAAACAAAGAATTGTACACTGGCAAGGAAGAAATTTATGGGACCCATGATTGGGAATGTGGTATTAATTGACTTTTGGGGTTTAATCTACAGGCTGTGCCCTGTGTTTTGGATAAATCCTTCAGTATGTATTGCCCTCCCTAATTGGATTTTAAATGACATTGCCCTTATCCAGTTTTCAAATCACTTCTACATACCCAGATTGCTCACAAGGGGCTGCCATTAGATTAGCACAACAGAGGGCCTGGGTTATTTCCTCTGGAAAGAAAGAGAATTGAGCAGATCCCTGTGGGCTAGGGCCAATATCTTAAAAACAAAGAACATAATAAGAAATTGGGCCAACTAGAAAAGGCTACTAGCCTTATTCTTGAAACTCAGCTATCTTAAATACAGGCTGGAGTTGGTGAGTTACATGTCATTTCAGCCCTTAGTTCTATAACCCAGAAGTTACTGACAGAGATGGTATTGCATATCACTGAGGCTGGGAAGGTATTGCAGTGGGATCTAGACCAGACTTGGCCCACTGCCCTTACAGATGCATCAGGAGTACCATCTGATCTGTGGTCATGAAGACATACTTGGACACTTTCTGGATGGAAGTGGGGACATTCACAGTGCTCCTTCCAAGCATATGGACCGGTTAGGGTGGGTGTGGTTTCCACATACTGAATCCTGCTGGGTCCATGGGGAGCATGCATATGGGACTCAATTATTCACCGAGACATCTGGGAAAATTAAACCACTTGGTATACCTACCTGATTTATAGTCAGTGTCCCAATCCCTTAGTTGTTAAATGAACATTCCACTCTTTTGTCCATGCATTCATTCCTGGGTTGGGGTAACTAAGCTCAAAAGAGCAGTTGTACATATATCTGTAAAGCTTCATTGTTTTTTGTTTTTAAAGTTTGAGAAAACTCGCCAAAAGTTTGTTGAGTATTCTCAAAGGGGGGAATTGTTGGTGCCACTAGGCCTGAGTAAACCAAAGTTGTGACTTTGGGCCTGAAGTGAACCAAAGTTCTTACATGCTGTGAACTTTAACCAGCCTAAGATGCTAACAGACTGTAAGCAAAATGTGTAACTGTCAGCAATCTCCGCTTGCAAATGTAGGAGTTTGAAACAGCAGAAGCGGCGGGGAGGAGGGGGAGAGGGGGAAGGAAAATCTGTATGCGTTTGTTCTGTGAAGGCCACAGATAAGCTTGTGCATGAGAACCTTTTCTAACACGCTGAAATGTAATGCCTAATGTAGCTGCTGCTGGGAAGGGAGGGGTGAGGGGGAAAACCGAACAAAAGGCTTACACAAACAAGTGGGGTATAAATGCTGGGACCCCGCCTGCGCGCGGGCGTGCAGGATTTGAGAATGCTTTTCTCCCTGACACCTTATTTGGGGCCCAAATAAACCTGGTTTTGCTTCTCCACCCTGGTGTGATAATTAGTGCGACGCACACCGGGCAACGAACCCTGCTGTTGCTCCGCCTCAGGCTCTTTGAGCCGGCAACACTAATGTCCAACCTAAACCTCCCCCTCTGCAACTTGAGACCATTACTCCTTGTTCTGTCATCTTCTACCACTAGTTCGTTAACAGCAATATAAAATCCCCTCAGATCTTGGTGTTTTTCTCTCATGTTATCAAATACGCAGTTTGTGACACATTTTCTGTGCAAATCTCAAAGGTTCATATAAAATACCCTAAACATTTGCCCCACTGCTCTCTAGTTGTCTGTTTCTAATTGAATATGCCCTGAGATTTTCCCCTGTCTCTCTAATTATAAAATACCAAGAAAATCTCAGGTTTACACCTTTGCTCAGATTCTTGAACCTGGATATAAAATGTTTGCAAATGTTGCCCATTTCCTCTTTATTCATTTATCAGATATCCATGTGAAACACTCAGATTTTACCTCCTATGGCTAACACTATCAACAACTGATATAAAATCCCTCTGATTTTCCACTTTCCTCTCTATAATTTGCAAAGTGGATCCAAAATGTCTCAGATTGGGAACTCTTTCATTTCTGAACATTGCTCTCAAAGCTCAGGTTTTGCCTCTTTCTATGTCATTATCAAATGTCAGTTAAAAATCCTCTGGGGTTTGGGGCTGTTCCCCGTGTTTCTAAATCCCAGCAACTTCTTCCTTCGAGGGAACCTGTTGCCCTGAGTTCTTCTCCATCCTGGATGTTGTAGGGGGTGAAATTGCCCAGAGATCATCTTTCCTGTCTCCTTTGTGAATCATTTGGTCCCTCCTTTACCTCTGTTAAAATGTTTGCCGAAGAAAGAGACCAGCCACATCTTTAATACACATCAAAGCCAGAGGCCTCCCCCTGTTTGGGGATCAGTGGTTCCCAGCAGGTAACGGGAGAGTTGGCTGGACCCTTTTCTTTTGTTCACCTGGCACGGGATGAGGAGGTCACTCTGAGTGCAGTCTGGGTCCAGAAGTATCCCAAACCCCATGGCAAATGGCCTCTGTGAGGGGTTGATTCCCACAGTGCTAAGATGCAGCCACCTCTGGGGTGGATCCAGAGTGGCCATTATTTGCTAGTGACAGGCATGGAAATTTCTTACCATTTTTGTCCCTCCAGGCCTTCCATACTCCAGTTCAAGAGACATCCCCCAGGGCTCCCTCTGCCTGTGTGACTGGCCAGCAGGGGGCGGTGGTCACTTTCTATCCACTTCTCAGGCGCTGTGAGGTAACAGTGTTGCTGGGTGGGGGTGGGGCTGTGTGGGGAGATAGCAGCTGAAGGGGGATTGTGGTGGGGGGAGGCCTCTGGGTGGCTGGGCAGGGGGTACCCTAGTGAGGTTGGTGGGTTCTGGAGATTTGGGGTTTCAGGGGGTGGGTGTGATGTGCCCAGCCCTGAGGCTGTGGGTCCTGGAGGTGGGTATCGCTGGGGGCCTGTTGGCTGCAGAACAGCCGGGGTGGGCGTCTCTTGGGGAGGCGGGACAGGGGGTTAGAGGGAGCCTGGTGCTGTGCCAGGGGCTCTGTCTGGGCTTCCCCCGCAGACTCCTGGGATCGCTGCCCTGCCCAGTGCACAGAGTGTGTGTGGGAGAATCCCCGGCGCTAGGCCAGGGGGTGCCCCTGTAAAGCATCAGGGGATCCCGCAGGGGGGCGGAGGGGGTGCCAGGCAAAGGGCAGGGCAGATCCTGCTGGAGGGCGGGGGGGAGGGGTCCTAGGCAGGCAGTGAGGGACTGAGTTCCCAGTGGGGGTCCCTTTTGGGGGGTCTCTGGCTGTTGGGGTCTCTTGGTGGGGGGAACCCTTTGGGATTCCCAACCTGGCAATGAAGGTCTGGTGGGGGTTCTCTGGCAGGTGAGGCTCTGAGGGGTATCTGAGGTCCCTGGCCAGGGACTCTGGGGGCTGGGTCCCAGGGAATATCTGGGGGTGGGGGCTGGCTGGGGCTCTGGGGGCTGCTCCTGACCTCGCTTCTTCTCCCTGATTAGCTTATGCCAGAATCCTGGCTCCAAACACTGCCCGACATTCCCCGGCCAGGCCCAGTCACTGTGATAACTTTCTAGCCACTTATCAGACACTGTGAGGTGAAATCACAGATTTTTGCTCTTCTCCCCTCTTGAAAACTGCAGGAACTTCCAGTTCCATTGTCCTAGATTGTCCAGTCCATTGTCCAGTCCTTGTCCTGGATCTGGGGGGTGAGGGAGATGGGAAGTGGGTCAGCACTGCCACACAATGGTCCCTTCCCCAGCGTTCTGGACTCATTGTTTCTGAACTCTGGTTTCATTGAGACCATTGTTAATCCAGAGTCACTGTATGGAAAGACAAGGAGTGAGTCCGGATGGACAGTGGGGCTAATGAGATCAGCAATTCTCCCTGTGAGGAGGGGCTCTCATTAGCTGCTCTCCCCAGAGCTAAAGGAGGGAAGCTGCTCAAACGCTCTGTCCCTCTCTGCTCAGGATACTGGGGTTCAGCTTCCTGGGTCAGACGCTTCAGCCTCCATTGTGATCTGGGAGACCAGGCTTAGCAGCTGCTGCTCCCCCAGCAAGTTCTGTGCTGGGAAGTGACCTGAATTAAAGCTGCTTCTCTGCCCGGCCCAGGGGATGACTTTCTCCAGCTGGTCCTAGCCCCCTAGGGCAGCTCTGGGCCCAGTTAATACTAAATTCTGAGCCAGAGTCTCCAGGTAACTGACAGACCTCAGGGAAAGTGCTGGGGACTGGCAAGAAAGTGACTCTGCACAAACAGCCCCTCCTCGTTTCTCCTCCCAGTAGCAATTGCCAGGAGAAAATCCAGCCCTGGGAGAGCAAAGCCCCCAGGAATGGGACTGTCCCAGCCAGAGGGGCAGGGAGAGAGGACAGAGGAAGGAAAGATTGAAAGGGGCCAGCTCTCTAGTCCACCCAGACACATGTATTGCTGCATCCCTGGGCAGAACCACTTTCCAGTGGACAAAACAAGGATCAGACAGAGGAAAAGCCAGTTCCTGACTCCATATTCCCCCTGCTGGGGTGTAGCTGCCGTGGGGTCAGTGTCCGAGGGAATCCCCCACAGTGACTCCTTTGGTTCTGCTCTTTTCTAGCCTTGTGTTCAGAGACTTCGTTACGGGGTGAGGGGAGGGAGAAGGGTGGTTAAAAATGTGTCTGGGCTTAGCCTGGCAGGAGGGGCCAGGTCAACATTGTAATAAACAGATTGAGCATTTCCCAGCATTGCAGACTCTAGGGTGTCTGTCTGCAGGGAAGGGGCCTGGGGGAATTCTGATGTGAAATTAACTAAAACTGGTTCTGAAACACCCACAACTGCCCTTCTCCCCCAGACAGGCTGCAGAATGGCGTCCATGTTTTGCTCCAGCTCATCCCAGCCTGGCGTGGGACAGGGAAGAGAAATGGCTGCAGTGGAGCCAACTCAGGTAGAGATTATCGGGGGGTTGCTGGTGGGTTCCTGCTGGAGGAGAGGGACAGCAAATACACCGGAGATGGGAAGGTTTGCACAGTCTGGTTTGGAGGTTGGAGCGGGGCAGGAAATTCACAGCGTGGGGAAAGGAGGAGGCCAGGGTGTAGCAAACCTGCTGGGAGTTATTTAATAAGTGCCCTAGATTCTAGGAACAGACCCAGGAGGTTGGGAGGTGGAAATGCCCTAATTTGTGAAGAAAGAAAATAGCCCACCTACATGGAGCTAGTCAAACTGACCAGACTCCCAGTGCTGGAGCCTCAGCTCACTAACCAGCGGCTGCTGTGACATAAGAAGGGGGCACCCATGAGTCAGGCTTATTGGAGCTGCCGCTCCCTTCATATCCCGCTCCTCACAATGGGGAGGGTGTTGGGCTTCCTACCAAGGAGATCTCCCTGAACCCTGCTAGGGGCTCCATCTCCTGTATCAGTTGGTGGCTAGTAGGTGTGTGATGGATCTGCTGGGAGAGACAAGGGGCTCTCTCTTCGTCCCCTCACCCTGGTATTTGCTGGATACGCTGAGCGGGGTGGGGGTGGGACTCTGTTGACTGCGATCCACCCAGAGCTTCCATTTGATTGGCTCCTCTCTGCCACAAATAGTGGGGCTGTGAGTGTGGAAAGAGATCCTGAGTGTTGGACTCTTGCTCTTTCAGGGGCCGGTGACCTTCGAGGAGGTAGCTGTGTATTTCACCAGGGAAGAGTGGGCTCTGCTGGACCCCGCTCAGAGAGCCCTCTACTGGGATGTCATGCAGGAGAACTATGAGACTGTGACCTCGCTAGGTAAGGGTTCCTGTCCCCTCGATTCTTGGAAGGGGAAATGAAGAGAAAAGGTTCATGCCAGCCCCATGATGCCACCTCTACTCTGTCCTGTTTCAGCATCACCCCAATATGCCAGTGACACACACACACTGCACAGCCCCTCCCCTGCTGCAGAACACTTTGGGAACAGAGCACAGGAGCCGTATCGCACAGTGTCAAATAGCTCCTGTTTGCTCAAGTGAAACTGAGGGTTAGGTCTGGCATAACTGTTCCATACCCCTAATCATTTTTGTTGCCCTTTTCTGAACCTTTTCCAATTCCAATATATCTTTTTTTGAGATGGGGCGACAACATCTTCATGCAGTATTCAAGATGTGGGTCTATCATGGATTTATTTGCTGTTTTTACAAATATGATATATGATATATTCTGTCGTATCTATCCCTTTCTTAACTATTTCCAACATTGCTTGCATCATATTTTGCAATATATTCCAAATAAGGTAATTAACGTGCAACATATGTGTCATTGTTTGGGGTTTTAAGCTTTAAAAGGCTTGTGTGATTTTTAGCTCAGGGGACAGTATTCCAATAGCTGTCGCCCCCTGCGCACTTTTAACTAAGAAAAGAACCTCAGGCTGAGCTGATTCAAAATCAATTGTGTGGTTGTTTTCCACAACAGCTTCAAGAGGTCCTTGTGATGGAATGTAAATGTCTTCTTCACACCTTCCCCCTACAGGAGAATGGCCGTTTGACCAGCTGTTTGCCTTGCTGTCTCTGAGGAACTGGTCTGTGGGTGTTCCCCAGAATTGTAACATTTTCAGTAATCTCATACTGTAAAATCTCATAACTTTCATACAGTGTTACTACACATTTTAACAGGAGAATAATATTCAGTAGATTATGCGTTTTCAAATGATATCTCACAAGCCATACTGTGTACAAAATTGATCATGATTTTCTAGAAGAGTGAGCACAGGGGTATAGACTGACACAGTGTCTGTGTGTGTGTGTTCCCAGCAGATATGTGGGTATTTCAATCCCTTATAAGCATAGTGTTCGGCATCTTCAAGGCCCTGGGGAACTGGTCCTGGGAATTCACTGGTTTACCAAGTGTGACACTGTATGGAATTGTGAGACACTTTGGTATTAATAATAAAATAATAATATAATCTGATAAAATTGCAATGAATCGTGCTAGATATGCCATGTAAGGTGTCAGTAAAAATGTTATGATTTTCCACGTATGATAATATTGTTTCTATGTTTGTATCACCTTTGTATTGTGAGTTATAGATATGTAGGGTATATCTGTATTTCCAGACTTGTGCAGTGTTTCTGGGTGACACCCCCAGACATATTGGCATCAACACTGCCTACCCTGTTTGATGGCCCATTGAGAGTCATCAGCTGTACAATGAGCCCATGGAAAGGGCCAAGGGGATACACCTATTGAGTCAGCAAGACATGCCGGGGTATGCCTGTCTACTGAGAACTCCAAGGTTTTTCCATGCCACGTGCTGTGACTCTTGTGTTTGGAACACAGGAAGTACAGGCCACATGGCAAAAGGAATATAAAGGGCAGCTGCATCATCTCCATTTTGTCTTCAATCCCCCTTCCTACCTCTGGAGCAACTTCTCTACAAACTGAAGCCTTGAACAAAGGACTGAATGACCCATCCAAACTGTGGATGTGTTCCAGACGGACTTTCAAGCCAGCAACTCACCAATACTGCTAAGAACCTGATATATCCATTTTGGAATGTATCTGACTGCGTTCCCATTTAACTTCTTTCTGTCTTTCTTTCATTTAAACCTTTAGTTTAGATGTTAAAGGATTGGCTGGAAGGATGGAATTTTGGGTAATATCCAAACCTATACTGACCTGGTGATGTGGCTGATGCTTTGGGGTCAGAGGAACACTTTGTTTATGTGAGCAGAGTTTTTAAATAACCTCTCACTGTACTGGACCTAGTTGCTGATTGGGAGTCAGAGAACTGGGATGGAATAAAGGGGGCCGTGTGATTTCTTTTTTCAGCTTCTCGATAACCCGTGTGGGGGATCAGAAGCACAGTTTGTGACTGGCCGGTGAGTTTAACTTCAGTGTTAACCAGCAATTTTGGGAGCATCTGCTCTCCCTTTTTCAGCCTGCCCTGATCTTGGCATTTTCAGTGGAGAACTGCCCCTGGCCCACCAGGTCACACTAAGCACTGAAGTTAAATGAATAGAATGTTTTTTTTATGACCAAGTCTTATGAAATCAACTGAACTCCTTTGTTTTCTTTCATCTGAGCAGGGTTTCTAGTTTTCCAGTGTGATGTGATCTCCCAGCTGGAACAAGGGGAAGAGCCATGGGTCCCAGACCTCCAGGGTTCAGAGGAAAGAGAGATCCTGAGATCTCCCTGCACAGGTGAGGAAACATTAAACCACCTCAGAATCTGTAAGTGCCTGAAGGAAACATCTGGGATGCCCAACAAAGCCCTTGGGGAGATCTCTCAGTTCATTATTGTCCCTAGTAGGGGTCATATCCTCAGGGTAAATATAGTTCATGGCTTCCTATAGATCCTAGCAGACACCAGGCAGTAGCTTCCTCCCTTCCCCCTGCGTATTTGGATGGGATGTGAAGGCTGAATTCATCCCCCTCCTCTCTCCTAGTTGGGGGAAGAGTTTGGGGGAGTTCAGCTCCTGATTTTTATTTGACCTGTCTTCAGCACTTGTTTTTGTTTGGTCTTCCCCTTTCCATCCCTGTCTGAGGTTTCTGTCTCTGTCACAGCAGGTGATGCAATGGCATGTGAGAAAGAGGAGCAGAATTCTCAGCCTGAAAATGTTGAGCCAGTGGGTAAAAACAGAGCATTTCAAAAAGGAATGTGTCCAGGAGTCATAAGCAGAGAAAATCCTGGGAGATTCAGCACAGACCAGAAACAGATCAAGGAAACCAGCCAGGGGAGAAAGTGGATAAATGTATTTCCTGTTGGGGAACTCAGAAGGTCCTCATGGAAACCACAACACAGCAGGAAATCCTCAGGCGAAAGAGAAAAAATACATGCAGTGAGTGTGGGAAAAACTTCACTCGCAGATCAAGCCTTTCTGTTCATCTGAGAATCCACAGAGGAGAGAGGCCCTATGAATGCAGTGAGTGTAGGAAAAGCTTCACTCACAGATCAGACCTTTCTAGACATCAGAGGATCCACACAGGGGAAAGACCCTATGAATGCAGTGAGTGTGGGAAAACCTTCACTCAAATATCAGCCCTTTCTGTTCATCAGAGAATCCATACAGATGAGAGGCCCTATGAATGCCGTGAGTGTAGGAAAAGCTTCACTCACAGATCAGACCTTTCTAGACATCAGAGAATCCACACAGGGGAGAGGCCTTATGTATGCAGTGCGTGTGGGAAAACCTTCTCTTGGCACTCAGCCCATGTTAGCCATCAGAGAATCTGTAAGAGATATCAACATTGTAAAAATCTCTAGAGCTATGAATACTTTTTCTTTAATACTTTTCCTGATTCCCACGTAGTAACTTTTAAAGCTCTTTGAACTGTTTGCAGCACCGTTATCCCTCAGTTTGTCCAGATAAATGGCCCATTTTTGCCTTTTGCAGTTCACCCTCTTTTGAGATGGACACATTTGTCCTTTCTATTGTCCCACAAGTAATTGGAGTGTGCCCTTCCTATGAGGAACCAGGGAGCATCACATTTATACCAGTCCTCCTATTGCAAAGTTATTGTTAGAGTCACCAACGATACAGATTGTATCATTGCCAATTGTTCTCACGTTGCTCTGGGTTGTGCTGAAGAGCAGTTATATTGGGAATTTTTCAAATTATATATAAATGAAGAGGAGCAGGGGCAGGAAAAAAGTATAATTTCAGCTTCTGTGACACTGGAAGGAGATGGGGTGACTCAGAGATTCCCTCCTTCCCCATCACTGCAGAACTGTTACCTTTTGCCTGAACCATGCAGAGTTTATCTTCATCACATTCTATCCATCCACTTCTCAAAGTGTCATGTGATGAAGCTTTCTCCGTTGTCTGTGCTTGGAGATGATGTTTTGACTTCTTTAATCCTATATCAGAGTCGCTATGACCGGAGATGAAAGTGTCAAAATCCTGCGAGGGGAATTCAAATGGATCCCAAATACAGTGTGATCTTTTAGAGTTTAACTCCCAGGTTCCATCTATTGTAAAGCCACTTCTGGCAAGGTGGCTGTTTTTCCCTCATTATGGGACAGCTAGGATACTAAAAATTTTGTAAATAACATAACTGACTATTGTGGAAGCAGGGAAATAATTAACAAGGATTTGAAGGAAATTTTAATGCATGTCAGTCAGTTAGCAAGAGTCAGGCCATACTATAACCCTAATGACGTAAGACTTGTAAAAGCAAAATTAGTGCAAGGCAAGAGGACAAGAACTGTGTACAAAGTTATTACGACCTTGTAACTAATAACCAAATATGCAGGCTTGCTTTTCTTAAAAGTAAAACAAATAAAATAGCAGAATGGCTTATGTATAAACAAAATGTAGTGTTGCTCTTTATTGTCTGTATTATTGTTAGTTATTGTCTGTAACAAAAGTATAAAGGCTTGCTGTAATTGTTTACCAGTTGAGAGACCTGTCCAGGACTAGGGCGACCCTGTGTCCTATGGCACTCTCTCCCTCCATTGTAATTACTAAAAAAATAATAAAGTATTTAATTTTGCTGCACCCAAACAAAAAGCGAGAACTGAGTTTTTCTCTGACACTATTGAGACAGAGATGAGTGAAGCAGGTTTGAATGGATGAGAGGAGAATGTGATGGGAGAATCTCTTGTCCCGATTCTGAATAATCAAATGTAACCTGCTCTGGAATTTCACTTGACACTTTCTTTGTCATGTATTCTCTCTTTGTGATCATAGAACCATAGAATCATAGAACTTAAGATTAGAAGGGACCATTATGATTATCTAGTCTGACCTCCCGCAAGATGCAGGCCACAAAAGCTGACCCACCCACTCCTGAAATAATTCTCTCCCTTGACTCAGCTGTTGAAGTCCCCAGTTGGATATTAGTTCAGGGGGTGTAGCTCAGATTTATTGAAGAATTTAAGACAATGACCCTTTGCTAGAGTCCTCATTTATTATTTCAGCTTTGCTTTTTCCCCATCCCTCCATGATGACATGGAGAAAGTTGAAGTGCAGTTCTATCAACAGGAGAGAACTCTCTAATTTACTGGACAGGCTAACAAAGAAACAGCAGTGATTTAAAATCTCCACTCAGAAATGGTGAACAACAGCAGAACCCCAGCTAACTGAAGGAAGTGCATCTGATCACAGTGTATTTCAGTTGTTTAAGGCAATATTGTCTCCGATGATCTGGGAAGAGAATTCGATGGTAAGTGATTTTGAACTAGGCAAAATGCCCGTGTGTTTGGTTCCCAAAGCATTTGTAACCCAGGCCCTACAGAAGATCTCTCCTAGCTAATCCTATGGTATGGGAAATGCAGCCCTTCATGACACAGATGTTGAGGAAATAGAAGTGGAGTTTTTGTCGAATTTATCCTTTGTAGGTGCTAAAGATGTGTATAAAATGAAACCAGTATTGAAAATGTAATATCTTCAGAAAAATAGCCATTTTTTAATAGAATCTCCAGCTCTGGTAACTAACAAAGATTCTGATCCAGGCCTGTATCCAGTCCCTTCCCTGGAACCTGTGCCACCGAATTAAAGAAGAGCTGGGCATGTTTCAGGAAGCCACTCCTCATTAACACTGCTGAGATTTTAAGTGGTTTTGTAAAGTATTCTACTTCAGAGAACTGTAACTTTACCCTATCCAAGACCAAGGATTTGGAAAGAGCTGAGGTTGAAAGAGTCCACACCCAGTTCCAAGTTCAGTGTCACTGATTACACTTCCAAAGTATGCCAGGGTTAGATTGAGAACAGTCATCCTTCACTGTTTGGATGCAAAGAGAGAGTGCTTCATAGGACAGTCCTTCCCTCTGGATCCCAAACTGGTTACCTGGTTGGGTAACAAGGACTTTCAGGCCATAGAAATGATGGTAACCAATGAGGCAACAAATGTGTCAGCCTCCAATTTCAGACTTCTGGAAACACGTATGTTGAGTCCTGATACTATGGTTTTGTGTCTGACGCTGTGGCTACACAATTAAGCTGATGTTGGCACAGCTGCACCAATGTAGCTGTGCTGCTGTAACACTACAATAACAGATGCTGTAAGCCAATGGGAGAGATTTCTCCCATCAGACTTGATTAGTCCAGCCCCCGCAAGCGGTGGTGGCTATGTTGGCAGGAGAAGCTCTCCCGCTCATGTAGCACTATCTACACACGGGGTTAGGGCTGTGTAACTACGTTGCTCAGCTTTGTGGATTTTTCACTCCCCTAAGCAATATAGTTATCCCAATAAATGTCTTTAGTGTAGACCAGAGAGGTTTCTCTTGTGTTTTATGCATTTACATTACTTCTCTACCTCCTCCTACTTTGAAAGATTAAAAAGTGTGAAAAGAGAGGTATTTTTCTCCATGATGCAAACATTCCGACATAGAAGACCCCTTCTACCAACACATATGGCAGAAGATCCTGAGATATATGCACTCACAGAAGTGGTTGGGACCTATGTTGGGACAAACCACAACAAGAACCAGGGTTCAGTTGTTGGCAATGGGGATTAAAAGAAAACTAACATATATGACAAGAATTTGTGATCTTTGAATATGTTATTGTTACCAATTAAAATGAAATAATAGGTGAAGTTATTGGTTAAAGAGTAAGAGACTGTGTGATAATCTGAATTATTTTGGAAAACTGAAAGTTGTCTTGTTTTTGTGTTTTGTTAGTCGTACAGGAAATGATGGCTAATCTTGAAAAGTTAATTAGATTTAATTTACCCTGATTCCTCAACTGTTGCTACAGCTCTAGTACCCATCAATCCAAAGACTGAGAGAAATGGAGAGTTCCAACCATTGTCCTTTTAGTATCTTATTGTTCCTTTCTCTGTTTTTTGTGCTGGCCTTTCTATACTATCACTTTCTGCATTTGTTTAGTGGTAACAGTTGGTTTCCATCACTCATGTACATTTGTTTAAATCTCTATCCATTGTGAAATAAATGTTTTGCTTATTCGATAACTGTACTCAGGTGCTGTGTGAGATACAGTAGCAATGGTCCACAGTAAAACTAGTAACCTTGGGATACTTGGGGAAGAGAGGATCTGGGATTTCACCGAGTATCTGGTGATCTGGGCTAGACCCCAGAGGGGGACACATTGAAGGAACTCAGGGTTAGGGTGGCTACTGTAGCTCAGAGGAGGGTGCTTGAGTTCCAGCAGGCTGGTGAGTTTGGTCACTAACATCCAAATGGAAAACTCCCTCTTCCTTGTGGCAGGTGGCAGGTGGCAACAAGGAGACTCACAGCCCTCAGCACCCTGAGAAGGGTCATAATGTGTCTCTATGTTGATCCACCTGTCAAATCCACACAGGGAAAGCTCCCGATAGCACAAAACTCTGCCCTATGAAATCATGGAACATGTGCTCTTTGCTCTGTGAAAGCATGTAAAGAATCCAAGCGCTGGAGGACAGGGTTTGGGTCCAGAGTGACCTAGACAAATTGGAGGATTGGGCCAAAAGAAATCTGAGGAGGTTCAACAAGGAGAAGTGCAGAGTCCTGCACTTAGGATGGAAGAATCCCAGGCACTGCTACAGCCTGGGGACTGACTGAGTGAGGGGGTTTTGATAGCAGCCTTCAAGTACCTGAAAGAGCAGCAGTGTGGGCTTTCTCCTGGCCACTTTTGCTGGGCTGGGCAGGCATCCTGGAGGCCTTTCTAGAAGAGAACTGGGAACGGAGTTAGAAAAACCAATGTGAAAACCAGAACCTCGGGTTTAGACTCATTTATTTATAATATTAAATCTTCAATTCTAGTGTCACAGTCAATACAATTGCTTCAGCCTGATAGTTGCCCAAAGGGAAACTTAACGTCTCTCCAAGGGGAGTGGAGAGAAAGCACTTTTCAGAGTCCAAGAGAGACAAGGCGGGTGAGGGTAAGAGCTTGCAGAGGACCAACCTCTGTTGGTGAAAGAGACAAGCTGTGGAGCTAACCCAGCACCCTTCTTCAGTTCTGTGTAGCCTGGAAGGTCGTCTCCTCCATAACCAGCAGTTAGAACATAAGAACAGCCACACTGAGTCAGACCAGTTCATCTAGCCCACTCTCCCGAAAGTGGTCAATGCCCGGCGCCCCAGAGAACCCCTGGGACCAACATGGATACAACACCACCACAAACAAGGTTAAAAGTCAATGCACAGGGGAGAAGCATCTTGTGTTTCCATGGGCGGTAGGTTTGTAGAAATTTTGGTGGTGCCCAGAACCTGCCCAAACTCCGCCCCCCCACCTGCCCAAGGTTCTGGGAGGGAGTTTGGGGTGTGGCTGGGGATGAGAGGTTTGGGGTGTGGGAGGGGGCTCAGGGCTATAGCAGAGGGTAGGGGTGTGGGGGGTGAGGGCTCTGTCTGAGGCTGGGGGGTTTGGGGTGTTGGAGAGGCTCAGGGCTGGGGCAGAGGGTTAGGGTGCAGGGGGATGAGGGCTGTGTCTGGGATGGGGATAAGGTGTTTGGGGTGTGGGAGGGCTCAGGACTAGGGCAGAGGGTTGGAGTGCAGGGGTGTGTGAGGGCTCTATCTGGGGCTGGAGATGAGGGGTTTGTGGTGTTGGAGGGGGCTCAGGGCTGGGGCAGAAGGTTGGGGTGTTTGGGGGGATGAGGACTCTGGCTGGAACTGGGGATGGGAGGTTTGGGGTGTGGGAGGAGCTCAGGGCTGGGGCAGAAGGTTGGGGTGTGGGGGGGATGAGGACTCTGGCTCGAACTGGGGATGGGAGGTTTGGGGTGTGGGAGGAGCTCAGGGCTGGGGCAGAGGGTTGGGGTGTGGGGGGGGAATGAAGGCTCTGGCTGGAACTGGGGATGGGAGGTTTGGGGTGTGGGAGGAGCTCAGGGCTGGGGCAGAGGGTTGAGGATGTGGTGGGGGGGTGAAAGCTCTGACTGGGGGTGTGGGCTCTGGGGTGGGGCAGGGCTGGGGATGAGTTTGGGGTGCAGGCAGGCTGCTCCGGGACAAGGGCCAGAAAGGAGGACTCCCCCCAGCCCTTTCCCTGCTGGCAGCAGCAAGCTCTGGGGGAGGAACCCCTCATTCCCCCCCCCAGCAGCACACTCACTCCCACCACTGTCACTGCAGGTGCTCCTAGGGCCCTTCTCAGGTCCAGGAATCTCCCTCGCCTCCCCCATTATGGGGGCCGGGGGGTGCTGCATGCACCTCCTCCCCTGCTGTTGCCCCTGACTGTAGCCTCACTGGGAGTGGGGGATAGGGCTGTCTCCTTGCCCAGCATGGGGCAGGAGTGGTGACTGCAGGGGTGGGGGGGCTGTGATGGTGGAGGGTCCCGCTGGAAAAGGGAAGGGTCTGAGGTGGAAGGGCAGGCTCAGAGTCAGTCTGCCCTGGCAGTGAGTAGGGAAAGGGGGGCACTAGGACCCTGTGGCAGCAGTTGCTGCAGGGAGGCAGCATGGAGCTGCATGGAAGAGGCAGGGATGCTCTGCTCCCTCCGGGGCCCAGGGACATGCATGGGGCCAGCAAGGGGGTCCGGGGGACACTCGGGGGAAGCACGGGGGGTGGCAGGTGGGGCCAGAGGGGAGACCCGGCCCCAAACTTTGGTGGAGCTGGGCCCCAGGGCTCTGAATATTGCTGGTGCCCGGGCACCACGTGGGTATATAACTCGCCGCCCATGTGTGTTTCATTCCTTATGTCCTAGTCCCATCATGTGGCCATTTCCTTTTCTTCCTTTCTGTTAAAAGCTTTGGTGTTTTGCACAGATACATTATTTCCCCAGGAGAGACCCAGGAGTGGGGGCTGCATTCCTGTGCCAAACAGTCACTGGAAGGGAGCAGACAAAGGCCTTTAGGACGAGGCGTCCGTCACTGTCAAAAGATCATCTCCCTCCTGCAGGTCACTGGCAGCCTGAATTTGTTCCTTATCCTCCCAGAGTCTCCTAGGGGCGGGGCAGGTGTGGGGCCAGCTCCCAGTGAGATCTGTTTTCACCTTTGCCCCCTTTCAGTCACTCTGGGATGGTAACTCTGCTCCCAGCTGTCAGGCAGCTTCCAGCCCATCCACCCTGCTCGCTACCGCCATGGTCATATGTCACCCCATTGCCAGCACACAGAGCCTGCAGGAAAGCTACTCCTGCCAGATGTATTGGTGGTATAGTGGTGTACGTAGGTGTTTTCCAAGCAATTCATCTGGGTTTGATTCCCAGCCAATGCAATAATGGCTTTTCTCTTCTGTTGTTTCCTCATTTGGAAGTGGTTTAATTTCAGTCACATTGTGTTACAATCACATTATCTATAGAATGAGACAATAAATGTGTCGAAGTCCAGCAGGTCATACAGGATGGAGGCACACAAGGGGCTGGAATGTGTCATCTGAGAAAGACAAAACCCTTGGAAACGTGCATCTCCCATCCCCTGGCCTTGCGTGTTATGATTCCAGCTCCGTGAGCTGTTTGTAGGATGTTCCGGCATGACGGGGAAATGAAGTTTTGAGTCAGTTTTTGCTCCTGCAGGTTCCTTTGCTGTTACAATTATAATGACATGAACAAAAGGGAGGCACAATAAACATAAACCCCAAATTGCAATACAGGTGGGGAAAGAGACGATCACGGTTAAGCCAAACACGTCAAAATAAAAATTAATACTAAAAAAGGGGAGGGGGAAGAGATCAGGTATGTGGAGATCCCCTTGATATTTCAACGCACATTGTTAGAATCAAAGTTCAGACTTGACACTGGAAAACCCACAACTACCTGTCTCTCTGAACACCTGTGATGAGCAAGATGGAGTTGGGACACCTGTTCTGCTTCAATCATTTATTGTCTCTCTGTTCTCTCCTTCTTCTCCCCCCAATTCCTCGTCTCCAATGTCTCTGCCTTTCTCCTCTTGCTCCCTCTCCCCTGCCCTTTCCAGGAACTCACACTCTACAGCATTTAGGACAAGCCAGAGCTCCATGTTCTGCACATGAGCCTGTGTCAGAGGACATGTGACCCCGGTCAGAACCAGTCACCGGATCAATATGACCCTTTATGGGCGACTTCTCTGCCTACTCTGCAATTTACATCTCCCGTCTCCCCCCCGCCCCGCAAACAGGGTGGGGTACAGCTCTGACTGAGAGGCCTCACAGGAGGAATTTCAGCCCAAAGACAAATTTGTGTGAAATGTTGAGAAATGAAGAGCCCCTCAAATCCCCAGAACTCTAGTGTCACCCCCATGGCACCAGCACAGGGAACCCAGTGAGATGGGGTTACAGAATACAAGGGGGGAGGCAGCAGGGAGAGAGGTGACAGGGAGTCTCTCTTTTTCTTTCTCTCGTCACTTTCTGTTCTTCTCTTTCCTTCCAGGAACTGCAGTCACAGCAGGGAGGGGTTTGTCTCCGTGTCTGTCACGGAGGTGGTGGAAGTGATGGATTCTGTGACTTCCTGCAACCTCCGTGACTTCTGCAGTGGGCACAGTGGCTGACTCCAGGGCCACTCAATCAACTGGCTCCAGGGACCGCCCAAGCAGCAGCCAATGCGGCTGGCCCTGGGGACCACTTGACCAGTGGTCCCGAGGGCAGCAGGAGCAGCCACAGCCTGGTGGTCTCTGGCAGCACTTCTGGGGTGGCCAGAGCAGCAGCTGGCCCCCTGGGGCTCCCCTCTGCCCTAGCAGCAGCTGGAGTGGCAGCAACTCTCAGGGCTTCTCCCCTGGTAGCTGGTGCTCATTATCCATCAAATAAATCAACACGCTTCCCCCTGCAAGTGGATTTTGCCCGGGACCCTCAGAGTCAGCAGCTGTTACGCCCCCACTGAGCTCTCTGGTCAGGTGTCCTAGTGCCAGGAGCCTCCGATGTAGATCCTAAAATAGCGTTTTTGCACCAGGGGCGGCTGAAATTTTGGACCAGACATTGTAGCTCCACTGTTATTTTACTGAATTGCTTCAAAACAGCAAGTGTAGAAAGTCTCCTAAGTGCCAGGCTCTCTGCCATGGAAACAGCTGCCCCTGCTCTCCAGGAGTCTCTGCGTTCCACCCAGCAACGTACACACCTGCTCCGCACTGAAGGGGAGTCAGACAGTGACGGTAACGCAAATCTTCCGACTATTAACCCAGGTCCCTTTCTTTAACCCAGGACGTGCCAGTCACCTGTTAGCCATGGCGTTATCTTCATCTTCAAATACCTCTCAGGACATTTAACAGAGGGAGTGAACCCCCCCAAATGGCTCCCTGTTGAGGCATTGTACCATACCTGCCCCTGGAGACTGTCTGGTTTTATACTCTTAGAGCTTTTTCTCTTCAAACCCCTTATTCCAATCTCTGGGCCAACCTCCGCATTTCAGAGTTTAGAATTTACTCTCATCACCCTCCTATGGCACTTTCCATGTGTATTGGGCAAAGCAAGTGGGGGAAGCTCCATGGCTAATGAAAACCAACACTCTGGGTGAGGCCTGAACTCACACCCACAGCTGTATTTCCCCCTGCATGAGCCACTATAGGTGCTTCTTAGGGTATGTCTACACTACCAGATTAGTTCGATTTAACTTAATTCGAATTTGTGGAATCGACCTTACGAAGTCGAATTTGTGTGTCCACACTAAGGACACTAATTCGACTTGGTGAGTCCACACTAACGGGGCAAGCGTCGCCATTGGAAGCGGTGCACTGTGGGAAGCTTTCCCGCAGTCCCCGCTGCCCATTTGAATTCTGGGATTTCCCCATAATGCATGCTGGGGGGAAAAATGTGTCGAGGGTGGTCTTGGGTAACTGTCATCATTCAACGTGCTTTCGGACGTCTCAAGGGTAGATGGAGCAGCTTACTGACTCGCTCGGATCTCAGCGAAACCAATATCCCCATTGTTATTGCAGCTTGCTGTGTGCTCCACAATCTCTGTGAGAGCAAGGGGGAGACCTTTATGGCGGGGTGGGAGGTTGAGGCAAATTGCCTGGCTGCTGATTACACTCAGCCAGACAGCCGTGCAATTAGAAGAGCCCAGCGGGAAGCGCTGTGCATCCGGGAGGCTTTGAAAGCTAGGTTCCTCAGGGAGCAGGGTAACCTGTGACTGTTCAGTTTCTTTACAGAGAAGCTGAACCTGCCCCTGCTTCAGTTACTGTTGACTTTCTTCTGCGGTTACATACCCCGTTCACCACGTTTCCCCCCTTCCAACACACGTTTAAAAATAAAGTTAATGGAACATTGTTAATTAACAACGTTTTCTTTATTAATGAATTCGCGTTATAGGGTTGAAACAGGGACGCAGACTGTGGTGGGTAGGGTGTGCAGTGATGTTAACACCGCTTCTACACTCGAGGAATGATAGGCTCCTGCTCCTAGAGCAGTCTGCAGTGCCGGACTGATTGTTTCAATGGAGCCTGCCATCCCTCCTTTTTGGGACTCTGTGTGCGGGGGCTATGTAACCTTGTGGCGGGGGAGGACGGTTACAGATTCCCCTGCTGCGTGGCTCTGTGGTCCGGGACAAGGACCGCTGCATAAGTTCTGTAACCGCCCTCCCATGCCACAAAGTCACATACCCCCCACCCACACAGAACATGGAAAACACCTCCCAGACCGACCAGGGTGCCTACTGACTGCACTGTGTGTGTGACCTGCTGTTGATCCTGCCCCCGTGTCTGTACCCTGGTAAAGGTGACTGTCCTATGCAATTAACAACCCCCTTCCCCCCCCTTCACAGACAGTCTTCTGTAGAAAAACTTGATGGAAATAGTACTTAACAGCAAACTACTTTTAATAATCAACTACACAGTTAGGGGATGAAACTGGGATTGGGGCTTCGGTGAGCCAGGAAGGGAAGGACTTCTCAACATTTAGGGAATGAGAGCCTTCTTGTATTTGTGCACTCTGCAGGGGTGCAGTGACAGTTTTCACGGCCCCTGTCGCCTCTCCTTCTTGTTACTTTGGGTGAGGGGAGTTTGGGACTTTGTGGCGGGGGAGGGCAGTTGCAGATGCAGTGCAGGGGTGCTCTGTCCTCCTGCCTGCGGTCCTGCAGAACATCCACAAGGCGCCGGAGCGTGTCAAATTTTCCCTGGGCATTTCCTGTGTGGCTGGTCAGAACATCCAAGCTCGGACTGCTGTCCAGAGCGTCAACAGAGTGGTGCACTGTGGGATAGCTCCCGGAGCTACTAAGGTCAATTTCTGTCCACACTTAGCCTAATTCGACCCATGTCGAATTTAGCGCTACTCCCCTCGTCGGGGAGGAGTACAGAATTCGAACTAAAGAGCCCTCTAGGTCGAAATAATTAGCTTCCTGGTGTGGACGGGTGCACGGTTAAGTCGAATTAACGCTGCTAAATTCGACATAAACTCCTAGTGTAGACCAGGCCTTAGACAAACTTGGGCTGTAGGTGGTTCTGTGTGTCTGTGCTTCACCACTTTGGCTGCTCTGTGAAAAGCTGATGGTTCAAACAGAAGCTGGTGGGTTTTTGTTTTGTTTTAAGCAATTAGAGTCTAGTACATTTTAACAGGCAGAAAATGTCCTATTCTGGTCTAGCCCCATTTGACTCCTTCTGTCCATCTTCTTCCTTCGCCCTCAGTGTCTTTCCTTCCCCATTGGGGACATGCAGAGATGAACCCCAGTCAGTCTGTGTCACAGAGAGTCTGTATCTCCTAAGGAATGTGGGTGAAGGATTCCAGCTGAATTAACGCCGCTCACCTGGGTTAGAAACATTTGTTTCTTTCGAGCAGATAGTGGGAAATGGGACATTAATTCAGAGCCAGGAGGCAAGGCAGAGGCTTCATGCTCTTGATCTCCATGAAGGGAGAGAGGATCCCCAGGAAGGAACAGAGCTTCCTTTAGACTCAAGCTGGGTCTCCTGGAAGTTGGAAAAGACCCTTGGTCACTGAGGATCTCATGGGATCGTGCTGCTCCAGAGGCTCGAGAGTCCTGGGTGTGGGGAGGGTGTCACTGCACAGTCTGAAATGGAAGGGAGGACCCTGGAAGGGAAGGGGAGGAACAGAAAATGGAGAGGAATGAAACAGAATAAAGGCCTCTTCTCTCTCCCCTCCCCGACCCAGCAAGAACTGTTATCAGTGGGGAAACTCCCCATGATGAATGGCAGAGACCACAGAGACATTTGCCTCATGCTGAGAAGTAAGGTGACCAATCACCAAGTCTGAAAAATCAGAGACTTTCACCAGATGCATTGGTGGTATAGTGGTGAGCATAGCTACCTTCCAAGCAGTTGACCTGGGTTCGATTCCCAGCCAATGCAATGATGTGATGATTCCTCTACTGGGAGTTGGTTTAATTTCAGTCACATTGTATCAGTTTATCAATGGAATGAGAGAATCAGTGTCCCAAATCCCAACAGGTCATTAAACACCCAGTGGAGGAAGAAAGTGGTGGGACTATATAATGAGCAGTTGGAGTCATCCTGGTATTACAAAGCTTGGTTTATTTTTATTTTTTTTAAATTCCTTTACTTCCCTCTCCCTTTTAGACTCAGAGCCTTTAAGGTCAGAAGGGACCAGTGTGATCATCTAGTCTGACCTGCTGCACCTTGCAGGCCAATAGACCCCACCCACCCACTCCTGGAATAGACCCGGGAGGGGAGGCAGCTCCGTGCTCTGCCCCTACCCCAGGCAGCGCATGGAGGCCCTCTGCTCCCCTCCCCTCCACAATGTGTGTGCAGAGATGTGCCAGCAGCACTAAGGTGGCTCCCTGCCCACTCTACATCCGTCCCTCCGTGCCGCTCCCAGAAGTGGCTGGCATGTCCCAGCATCCCCTGGGGTGGGGGGAGTGTCTCCACGTGCTGCCCCTGCCCCGAGCACCAACTCTGCAGCTCCCATTGGCCAGGAACTGTAGCCAATGGGAGCTCTGGGGGCAGCACCTGCAGACAGCAGCACATGGAGATCCCCTGGCCCCACTCATCTACGAGCTGCTGCCAAAGGGTTGTGTGTACCGGTCACTTTGGGAGCTGCACCACCCCTCCTGCACCCCACCCCCACCCCCAGCGCAGAGCCCACACCCAAATTTCCTCCCAGAGCTTTGCTTGTCTTCCTTTCACCAGAACCATCCTTCTTCTCCTGGGCTGCAAGTAGCCACCCCTGGGAAGCCAAGAGGCAGGCACAGGATTCTGCAAGGTAAGTGTCCCCCAGCGCCGTGATGGACGGTGCGATGAAGGTAAGTCTTCCTGAGGCACAACGAACTGCAACGCAGTGAACCACTGGCCAGGCGGTCGGGGCGAAGGGCATTCACTGGAGGTACAAGCTTGTGAGTGACTCCTGAGCACAGGGCCCCTTCCGCTTTTAAGGACCTGCTCCTCATGGCCTGCGACTAGAGATGACTTGGCTGCATCTGGTGGGTCACACTCCACCTTGGGCAGTGTCCATGCTCTGGGTGTGTGATCGCTGCCTAATGAGAGTCCCAGACACCTTGTCTATCTAGCAGCTCTTCTGATCTTCCAGCTGTTCAACCAGCCCCTTCATCCCACAAGCATTGCAGGAGGGAGCGGGAGGGGGAGGGGGAGGGGGGAAGCCACTTCACAGGCATTCAGAGAGGGAGAGGAGACAAAAATGGGAATGGGGGAAGTATAACAGACCTATTGAGCATAGAAATCACTGCTGCTCCTACAACAGCAGGGACAGGCCACTAGGAGTTGGGAAAAATTAAGCCATCATGTTTCTGCCAAGTTTTGAACCAGGGACCTTTTGCGTGTTAGGTAAACATGATAACCACTACACTACAGAAACTCTGTTACAAGGCTCTGCCCCTCCCTTCATAAGAACATAAGAACGGCCATACTGGGTAAGACCAAAGGTCCATCCAACCCCATATCCTATCTGCCAACAGAGGCCAATGCCAGGTGCCCCAGAGGGAATGAACCTAACAGGTAATGATCAAATGATCTCTCTCCTGCCATCCATCTCCATCCTCTGACAAACAGAGGCTAGCGATACCATTCCTTACCCAGGCTGCCTAATAGCCATTAATGGACTTAACCTCCATTAATTTATCTGCAAAAATAATGAGGAGTACTTGTGGCACCTTAGAGACTAACAAACTTATTTGAGCATAAGCTTTCGTGGGCTAAAATCCACTTAATCAGATGCATACAGTGGAAAATACAGCAGGAAGATATATATATATACACAGAGAACATGAAAAAATGGGTGTTGCCATCCACACTATAATGAGAGTGAGCAGTTAAGGTGAGCTATTATCAGCAGGAGAAAAAACCTGTAGTGACAATCAGGATGGCCCATTTCCCACAGTTGACAAGAAGGTGTGAGTAACAGTAGGGGGACAAATAAACATGGGGAAATAGTTTTACTTTGTGTAATGACCCACCCACTCCCAGTCTTTATTCAAGCCTAATTTAATGGTGTCCAGTTTGCAAATTAATTCCAATTCAGCATCTCTCGTGGGAGTCTGTTGTTGAAGGTTTTTTGTTGTAATATTGCGACTTTTAGGTCTGTAATCGAGTGACCAGGGAGATTGAAGTGTTCTCTGGCTGTGTTTGAATGTTATAATTCTTGATGTCTGATTTGTGTCCATTTATTCTTTTATGTAGAGACTCTCTGGTTTGGCCAATGTAACTGGCAGAGAGGCATTGCTGGCACATGATGGCACATATCACATTGGTAGATGTGCAGGTGAATGAGCCCCTGATGGCATGGCTGATGTGATTAGGTCCTATGATGGTGTCCCCTGAACAGATATGGGGAGAGAGTTGGCAATGGGCTTTGTTGCAAGGATAGGTTCCTGGGTTAGTGTTTTTGTGGTGCGGTTGCTGGTAAGTATTTGCTTTAGGTTGGGTGGCTGTCAGTAAGCAAGGACTGACCTGTCTCCCAAGATCTGTGAGAGTGAGGGATTGTCCTTCAGGACGGGTTGTAGAACCTTCATGATGCACTGGAGAGGTTTTAGTTGGGGGCAGAAGGTGACGGCTAGTGGGGTTCTGTTACTTTCTTTGTTGGGCCTGTCCTATAGTAGGTGACTTCTGGGTACTCTTCTGGTTCTGTCAATCTGCTTCTTCACTTCAGCAGGTGGGTATTGTAGTTGTAAGAACGCTTGATAGAGATCTTGGAGGTGTTTGTCTCTGTCTGAGGGATTGGAGCAAATGCGGTTGTATCTTAGAGCTTGGCTGTAGACAATGGATTGTGTGATGTGGTCTGGGTGAAAGCTGGAGACATGTAGGTAAGTATAGTGGTCAGTATGTTTCCGGTATAGGGTGGTGTTTATGTGACCATCGCTTATTAGCACAGTAGTGTCCAGGAAGTGGATCTCTTGTGTGGACTGGTCCAGGCAGAGGTTGTAGGTGGGATGGAAATTGTTGAAATCATGGTGGAATTCCTCAAGGGTTTTCTTTTCCATGGGACCAGATGATGAAGATGTCATCTGTGTAGCACAAGTAGAGTAGGGGCATTAGGGGACGAGAGCTGAGGAAGTGTTGTCAGCCATAAAAATGTTGGCATACTGTGGGGCCATGTGAGTACCCATAGCAGTGCCGCTGACTTGAAGGTACACATTGTCCCCAAATGTGAAATAGTTATGGGTGAGGACAAAGTCACAAAGTTCAGCTTCCAGGTTTGCTGTGACATTATCGGGATACGGTTCCTGACGGCTTGTAGTCCATCTTTGTGTGGAATGAAGATGGAGCGTCTACACAGCCAGACAATCCTGCTGTCAGGGTGCCAGTGCCTGAGATGATGGGGCATCCAGGATTTCCAGGTTTATGGATCTTGGGTAGCAGATAGAATAACCCTGGTTGGGGTTCTAGGCTGTCTTATTGCCAAGGGACGGAGAAACTCAGCCAGCCGCAGGGGGTGCATAACACCACCCTAGTGTGGGGGTGACAGCGCCTCCAAGATCCTGACACCCCGATTGGTTCCACTGCTGGTTGTTTTCCTTTTCCGGTGGGACTTTGGGCAAGTTGCTCCCCCCTCTAGGGCTCCGCCCCCAGCAGGCAAATGGGGATTTCGTACCTTCCCGCTATTGGAAAGTGCTGGGAGAATCCCCCAGCCAAAGCTGCTCTGACAGAGCTAAGCAGCATCTGACCATTCAAGGTCAGAGCGCACTGCCCAGGAGGAGGAGTGTCTGGCTCTGGGGTTTCACTTCAGCCCAGTCTAGAGAGAGGGGCCCAGCCATGGGGTTTGGCTCAAGAAGACCAAGTCTCCAATTCGTTAAGGGCGTTTTGAATTCCAGTTCTGAGCTCCAAAGTGCTTGGTGTCAGTTGCACATTTTAGAAGCATGCTCTCCACTCCATTTTCCAAATCATTCATGAAACTATTGAATAGTACCGGACCCCGGACTGATCCCTGCCGCACCCACTAGGTGCCCCCTCTCCATTGGGCAGCCAACCATGGAGAAGGGCCCTTGAAGTCTGGGCTTTCAACCAGCTCTGCACCCACGTGACACTGATTGCATCTGGACCGCATTTCCCTCGTTTGCTTGTGAGAATGTCCTGCGGGACTGTGTCAAAAGCCTTAGTATTCCCAAGATAGATCCCATCTACTGTTTACCCACCTCCACTAGGCCCGGAACCCTGCCAAAGAAGGAAAGAGGCTGGGTTTGGGATGATTTGTTCTTGACAAATCCATGCTCACTTGTCCTAAGAACCAAATTCTCCTGTAGGTGCTGCTGACAAACTGTTTAAGAATGTATTGCAGTATCTCTCCAGCTATGGAAGTGAGGCTAGCTAGTCTGTAAGTCCCAGGGGTCTCTTTGTTCCCCTTTGAAAGATAGGTCCTGTCTTGTTCATGGATGGGAAGATGTTCTTTTTCAGGGATCTCAGACGAGAACTGGGGCACAACACATGGTTTGTTAAGGCCACAAAAATGGAGGCAGGAACCTCTTCTCTCCTGCTGGCAAAGAACCCCAGGTACCTAAAAGACAGGGACTCACACCCCTGAATGGGCTTTAGAAAAGGCAATGGTTAAAAAGTTTGGCCCCGACCATTTCTTGTTTCCGCAGACTAGACATTTTAGCAAACTTTAGAATTCCTTGGTGTTAAACACCGTGAAACTCCCCTTTCTCCTTCACAGAGGGCTTTATCGCCCCTTATCTCACTCAGGCTCACGACTGCCCAGAGTTTGAGAACTGTCCCTGTTCCCATTGGGCAGATGGGGAGGAGCCTGAGGTAAAGAGAAGGTAAGTGACCTGTCACCAGATGGATCAGACTGAACAGGTTTCACATCTCGAGGAGGCTCTTACCTTCTAAACAGGGATGTCTGTTTTCTAGTAAAATCACTACAAGGGAAGGAGAAAACTCGAAAGAGGTTCCTCCTAGCGCTCATGTCCGTGAACCCCAATACTCTCTCAGTCCTCAGAGAGAGACCTGGAGAAGGAGACTTGCTGAAGCAAAGCCACAGGGGTCTCTGAGGTTTCCCTGGCCCCTCGCCCCTGTCCTGCCTGGCTGATGTCAGCATCTCTCTGTGAGGTCACCACCTCCCCACCACCTTGGACCAATAGTCTGAGGTCCTGCAAAAGGCCTTTGTGATGTCACTGTCACACCCCTCCCTTGCTGGGCCAATGTCCTGCCCCTGGCCAGGCACTTTGCAGGTTTGAGTTACTCCCTGAGGATCACCCCACTCAAGAAACGTTCGTTCTAGGCAGCATGCCGGCTAGACACGGAAACATCAGATGCTGCTCCCAATGCTACACTCAGTTTTTCAGAAATGAGTCGACTTTATGGCCAGAAGAGACCATTAGAGCATCTAATCTGACCCCCTGCATATCACAGGCCTCCTGTATGACACAAGAGCTATTTTGGGGGCAAACACATTCCAGAAAGGCATCTAGTCTTCATGAAATGACATCAAGAGATCGAGAATCCATCACTTTCCTTGGTAGCTTGTTCCTGTGGTGAATCATCCTGACTGTTGAATTTTTGTGCCTTAGTTGTAATATGAATTTGTCTCTTTTCACCTTCCAGCCATTGGGTCTTGTTATGCCTTTCTCTGCTATTTTAAAGAGTCCTTTAATACCCAATCTTTTCTCTCCATTAAGGCACTTCAATGAAGTCACCTTTCAATCTTATTTTGATAAGCTAAACAGGTTGAGCTCTTTCAAGAGCTCACTAGAAGGCGTTTTTCTCCAGCCCTCAGAACATTTGGTGGCCCTTTGCTGCCCCAGCTCCAATTTCACAACATCTTTTTCAAACGAGGACACCAAAACTGGAGGCAGTATTCCAGTATCAGTCTCACTGATGCCGTGTCACCTCCTGTGACGTTATTGACCTAATCTGTAACCGTATAGATCACCGTTGTGACCGCTGTTCTATTTGTAGCCAATATTGTAGAAAAGTTGTCGCGTAAAGGGTCTATGGAGAGGTTCTGATTGGCTGATTATAATTATGCTATTTCTAGATGTGTATCATTTTTATAGTTGACGTTATGAATTCCTGCCCATTTCCCCACTGGCTGGAGCATGGCTAGAGTGTGTCTGTGGTTAATGATGTTGCTGTAGATTATTCATTTCCTGCCTTGGCAATTCAGATATGTTGGGAAAAGGCACTATCTCCAGCACATCATTAATTCCAATAACAGGGGCAGCTTTTCTCTGGGGCACTGAGATTTTTTGGGGAGATGGTGGCTCCTTTCTTTCCTCACCCTGGAGTAAACTCAGCTTTTTATTCCATGGTTCATGTTTTATGGAATAACAACATCAGCATGAAGAAAGAGGAGAGGGAATATCTCACTGCCAGGGCTGAAGGTGGCCACGTCTCCTCTGTTTGACTGTTACCATTGCAGGAGAGAAGGTGTCCATGGAATCGAATGCTCTGGCTCAGACAAGAGACACAGGGAGGTTTTGCTGTTCATGGATCCATGCAAAGGACATTGTGTCTCTGTGTGAAAATAGGGAGGGAAATGAAACACCAACCTGGTGGTGCCCAAGGCGGAAGGGACCCGTATCGGATTAGAGCAGGACACGTTCTCAAGCAGCATGTTTCTTACTCTGCCCATCTGTCAGATTTGATGATTATCGATGGAAATATTTTGCCATTGGGTCCTGTGTTTACACAGACATTGACATTTACCAACAAACACGTAATTCTCCCAGTCCTGCTTAGCCTGCCGGGGGGGAGTGTAGAAGGACAGATTCACTCTGCCCAGTGCCCGTGCCAGGCCTGGGCTCTCCATGCGGCCCACTTCCCACAACGCTGGGATCCTTCCCTGACCTCCCCCAGACCTCTGCCCCCCACCCCCACTGCTGGGCTCCCCTCCCCACACTGTCCAACTCCCCTGCTTCCAGGATCCCTCCCCTCTGCCCTCCTCCCCGCTGAGCAAAAACTCGACATTATTCCAGGGCCGCCCACAGGATTCAGGGGGTCTGGGGCAAAGCAATTTCGGGGGCCCCTTCCAGACAAAAAAGTTGCAATACTGTAGAATACTGGATTCCCGTGGGCAGCGGCGTAGCCAGGGTCTCACATGAGGGGAAGCGAACTCATAAAAAAAGGCACCACCCAACATATCAAATTACATCTGCTCCCTCCCACTTCCTGCCCCCTTCAGAACCCCCAACACCCCCCCACTCCTTGTCCCCTGACTGCCCCCTCCTGGGACCCCGGTCCCTAACTGCCCCCTAGAACCCCACCTGTCCCCTGACTGCCCCGACCCTTATCCACACCCCTGCCCCCAGACAGACTGCCAGGACTCCCACACCTATCCAACCACTCCCCGCCCCCTGACAGGACCCCCAATATACACCAAGACACATCCCGTAATCCAAAGTGTGGGGGGGCGAGGGACCACGCACCGCTCCTGCCATTGAGGGTACATGGGCAGCTGCTTCTGCCCTAGCACCTGGCTCTAGTGTGTAGCCAGAAGCCCTGGCGAGCAGGCGGAGGGATCCTGCTAGCAAAGGAAGCGTTTGATTTTAGAATCTGATCCAAACAGACCCAGCAGAGAACACAATAGCCCTGCCTCTGCCATCCCAGCACAGGGCCCATAAACAAGACAGGCAGAGACGTGCTCTATACAGTGCATGGGGTGGAGAGGGAGCACAGACCAGGGACGGGGGATGGAGAAAAATCACAGAGAGGGAGAGAAGGAGAAAGTGAGGCAGGAGGAGAAGCCAGGACTGTGTCTCTGGAGGGAAGGCCTGGGGGAGGGGCGTTCGGATGCAGCATGTTAATGAGCCCCTTGCAAACACAAGGGAAAGAAGCAGGGAAGGGCTTGCAGAGGACAAGCCGGGCTACTCACTCAGTCTCCCCTGTGGGGCCCTGTGGCATTGGGTAGCAGGGCCCAGGAAATGAAAATCTCTTAACCACACAGAATTGTTAACTGCTCCCAAATCCTTTTGTACCACGGCCGCGAGCTTAGAAGAGCTTAAGCTGTGAGCTGCATGGACGGCCTCAAGAAACCTCTCTTGTGCGGAGCCTCAAGCAGGTTTGCATTGTGTGACCCCGATGAAAAGCCCAGCAGCGAAAGCTTGCAACTGTCCCAGCTCTTTCAGCCGCGTTTGGGGCCTGTAAATCACTCAGGCTGCATCTTCCAACTGAAATGCATTAACAATACAGCTCAGGCAAGCGGGCTGGGGGCCGTGCAGGCTGTCCAGACCAGCTGATAGCACTTCCCGCTGACGGCTGCTTTTCTAGGCTTTTGTTTTGCTATTGGACAGAGGCCCAGACTTCCTCCCATCTACCCCCCCCCCCGCTCCCTGACTGCCCCAGCCCCCAGAAAGTCCCCCCCCGAACCACCCAACACTCCCCTTGCTCCCTGACTGCCCCCCAGGACTCCTCTTACCACCCGGCAGCTCGAGCCGCTGGCTGCCTCTGGAGCCAATGTTAAACATGTGCCAGCACACAGCCCCTCCCCCGCAGCGTGCTGAGGCAGCGTGTGTGTGTGCAAGGGGGGGGTCTGGCTGCTGGAGGCCCAATGGGAGCAGCTCAATCAGGCCCCGGCGGCCAATCAGCAGTGCCGCACTCTGCATGGGGGGGATGGAGGCGGGGGAGAAATCCAGATCTTTCCACCTTATTCCAAATTCCTACTAAGGCGCCACTTTGGGGGAATGTGTTCAGTGGGGGAGCGGCAGCCCCCCCTGCTCCTCCCAGCGACGCTCCTGCTTATGGGAGCCCCTGCAAGACCCAGGGCCGGGGGCAAATTGCCCCCCTTGCCCCCCCTCTGGGCGGCCCTGCTAGCAGCTCTTCTGGGAGCGCAGGGGAGGAATGACTCCCCCTTCTCTAGCTTCTCCCCGTGGGGCTCTGGGGAGCAGGGAGGGTTGTGTGATAAATTCCATCCAACTCCCCCTTTGATCCAAGCGAGGGGCGTCTCAGCCTCCACGATCCCCTTGGCAGGGCCAAACAAGGGACGTTTTCCACTGCCCAGGAGACCCAGCCAGGGACTCAAGGCCGCCCCAGACTTTCCCTTTCTCCCTTCTGGGAAATCAAGTTCTACAAGGAGCTAAAGAAGCCTCAACCCTGCATCTGAATTAATGTCAATTTCTCACTGCCTGTCAGAAACAAATGTCATTTCAATCCCAGATGAGTCCACTTCAGTCATTCCTCAGCCCAATTCCTTCCCCCTCCTGCCTTAGCTTAGGGCATTGCGCCACCCTGTGGGCATTTCATTTCCCTCCCTATTTTCACACAGAGACACAATTTCCTTTGCATGGATCCACGAACAGCAAAACCTCCCTGTGTCTCTTGTCTGAGCCAGGGCATTCGATTGTATTGACACCTTCTCTCCTGCAATGGCAACGGTCAAACAGAGGGGACGTGGCCACCTTCAGCCCTGGCAGTGAGATATTCCCTCTCCTCTTTCTTCATGCTGATGTTGTTATTCCATAAAACATGAACCATGGAATAAAAAGCTGAGTTTACTCCAGGGTGAGGAAAGAAAGGAACCACCAACTCCCCCAAAAATCTCAGTGCCCCAGAGAAAAGCTGCCCCTGTTATTGGAACTAATGATGTGCTGGAGATATGTTGGGAAAAGGGACTGTCTGAATTGCCAAAGCAGGAAACGAACAATCTACAGCAACATCATTAACCACAGACACACTCTAGCCATGCTCCAGCCAGTGGGGAAATGAGCAGGAATTCATAACGTTAACTATAAAAATGATACACATCTAGAAATAGCATAATTATAATCAGCCAATCAGAACCTCTCCATAGACCCCTTACGCGACAGCCTTTCTACAATATTGGCTACAAATAGAACAGCGGTCGCAACGGTGATCTATACGGTTGCAGATTATGTCAATAACATCACAGGAGGAGACATGGCATCAGTGAGACTGATACTGGAATACTGCCTCCAGTTTTGGTGTCCCCGTTTGAAAAAGATGTTGTGAAATTGGAGCTGGGGCAGCAAAGAGCCACCAAATGTTCTGAGGGCTGGAGAAAAATGCCTTCTAGTGAGCTATTGAAAGAGCTCAACCTGTTTAGCTGATCAAAAGAAGATTGAAAGGTGACTTCATTGAAGTGTTGAAGTGCCTTAATGGAGAGAAAATATTGGGTATTAAAGGGCTCTTGAATCGAGCAGAGAAAGGCATAACAAGACCCCATGGCCGGAAGGTGAAAAGAGACAAATTCATATTACAACTAAGGCACAAATGTTCAACAGTGAGGATGATTCATCACAGGAACAAGCTACCAAGGAAAGTGAAGGCTTCTCCATCTCCTGATGTCATTTCATGAAGACTAGATGCCTTTCTGGAATGTGTTTGCCCCCAAAGTAGCTCTTGTGTCATACAGGAGTCCTGTGATATACAGGGGGTCAGATTAGATGCTCTAATGGTCTCTTCTGGCCATAAAGTCGACTAATTTCTGAAAAACTGAGTGTAGCAGTGGGAGCAGCGTCTGATGTTTCCCTGTCTAGCCGGCTTGCTGCCTAGAACGAACGCTCCTTGAGTGGGGTGATCCACAGGGAGTAGCTCAAACCTGCAAAGTGCCTGGCCAGGGGCAGGACATTGGCACAGCAAGGGAGGGGTGTGGCAGTGACATCACAAAGGCCTTTGGCAGGACCTCAGCCTATTGGTCCAAGGTGGTGGGGAGGTGGTGACCTCACAGAGAGATGCTGACATCAGCCAGGCAGGACAAGGGCGAGGGGCCAGGGAAACCTCAGAGACCCCTGTGGCTTTGCTTCAGCAAGTCTCCTTCTCCAGGTCTCTCTTTGAGGACTGAGAGAGTATTCGGGTTCATGGACGTGAGCGCCAGGAGGAACCTCTTTCGAGTTTTCTCCTTCCCTTTTAGTGATTTTACTAGAAAACAGCCGTCCCTGTTTAGAAGGTAAGAGCCTCCTGGAGGTTTGAAACCTGTTCAGTCTGATCCATGTGGTAAGAGTTGAATTCTAGGCATGGAAAACACGAGCTTAAGGAGGCAGAATTTTATTGCGCACCTGGGATTTTGTCCCTCAGGCTATGGCTACACTTGCAAATTGCGGCGCTGCAAAGCGCCAGTGTGGTCAAAGCCCCAGCGCTGGGAGCGCGGATCCCAGCGCTGTACGTTATTCCCCACAGGGAGGTGGAGTACGGACAGCGCTGGGAGAGCTTTGACTACACTTAGCGCTTCAAAGCGCTGCCGCGGTAGCGCTTTGAAGTGCAAGTGTAGCCATAGCCTCAGAATCACTGGGGACATTGGGTTTGTGCTTTTTGTTTCCTCCCTCCCTCCTTTCTCTTCGTCTCTTGCTTCTTTTGTCCTTTCTCCTGTTCCCCTCCCAACATCAGGTTTTTTCTCCTGCTGATAACAGCTCACGTTATCTGATCACTCTCGTTATAGTGTGTATGGCAACACCCATTTTTTCATGTTCTCTGTGTGTATATATATCTTCCTACTGTATTTTTAACTGCATGCATCCGATGAAGTGGGCTGTAGCCTACAAAAGCTTATGCTCAAATAAATTTGTTAGTCTCTAAGGTGCCACATGTTCTCCTTGTTCTTTTTGCAGACAGGAAGACTTACCTTCATCGCACCGTCCATCGCGGCGCTGGGGGACACTTACCTGGCAGAATCCTGACATCTCCAGTGCCGAGCCAGTCCTGGGAGCGTGAGTGTGTGAGTGTGACACCCCCCCCTTCTTCTTTTGGTCTTAGCTGTCAATATAATAAACATGCTGCTTTCTGCCAAACTCTGGGGGGTCATTAGTCCTCCCTACGCTGACTAGCTGGCCCTATTTTGGGTAACACCTGCGATAACCCCAACCCCTGCAGGACAGAGGGTGGTGAAATGAGCTGAGAAAGAGCCTTGGCCTCAGCAGGGGAAAGCTAGAGGATCTGGGCCAGTCACCTTTTGGAGGCTTGTGGCTTGGCCTCCTCTGCCCTGGGAGGTTGGCCGGTGGAGGCCGGTTCTTCCTGCTGGCCTCCTCTGCGTGACTTGCCAAAGGAGGAAGTGAGGCAGGAATGGGGGAAAAGAGGAAAGTGGAGCTGAGGAAGGCAGGGCAGAAGCTAAGCACCTCAGTGCGGCTAAATGGGGTTAGTAGAGCGTCACCATTCGTTCTGCAAAGCCGGGGGAGGTGCGGTTGGCTGCTGGGAGGCAGAATCCTGTGCCTGCCTCTTGGCTTCCCAGGGGTGGCTCCTTGCAGCCCAGGAGAGGAAGGATGGTTCTGGTGAAAGGACGACAAGCAAAGCTCTGGGAGGAGATTTGGGTGTGGGGTGCGGGCTCTGCGCTGGGGGAGGGGGTTGGGGTGCAGGAGGGGTGGTGCTTACCCCGGGCACTGCAGCTCCCAAAGTGACCGGTACACACAACCCTCCGGCAGCAGCTCCTAGGTGGGCAGGGCCAGGAGGTCTCTGTGCGCCGCTGCCTGCAGGCGCTGACCCCTGAGCTCCCATTGGCTGCAGTTCCTGGCCAATGGGAGCTGCGGAGTTGGTACTCAGGGTGGGGCAGCACATAGAGACACTCCCCCCACAGGGGATGCTGGGACATGCCAGCCACTTCTGGGAGCGGCACGGAGGGACGGAGGCAGAGTGGGCAGGGAGCCCCCTTAGTGCTGCTGGCACATCTCTGCACACCCGTTGTGGGGGGAGGGGAGCAGAGGGCCCCATGCGCTGCCTGGGGCAGGGGCAGAGCATGGAGCTGCCTCCCCTCCCGGGTCTATTGCATGGCCCCTCCCCTCACACAGAGGGACTTGTTTGCTGGAGCCTGACATGACAAACCCAGGGGTGAGATGTCTGAGGATTTACTCACTGAGGGCTGGGCTCAGGCAGCCAGTTTCATGCAGGTGTTTCACCCCCCAGGCCCCCCGAGTCTCCTCTGACCGTATTTCCCAGTGACACTGCACGTGGGTGGGGGGTCTAAGGGGCTCGGCAAGGCTGAGGGGGCAAGAAATGCTGGATGTGATGCACCCCCCTTTGGAGGGGGGCTGGGCTGCAGCCTGCTGCCTTCAGAGTGCCACCGACAGACCCTCCCGAGCAGTGGGGGAGCCACCAGTACCCAGCCCATGGCCCCACCTGTGCTCTGCCCCCATGCCCTGCCCTGGCTCGGACTCTCCCCCCGAGAACCCCCCCCCCCACAGGGGTAGGCAGATCTTCCACCTGATCAGCCCCGAGCCAGGTCTCTGCGCTGCAAATTATTCCAGCCTCTGGGAAGGAAAGCGCAGCAGCCCCCAGCTCCAGCTCTGGCAGCTCTTTGCTCTCACTGGGCTAGGAGACAACAAGTCTATAGCTGCTCAGTAGAGCGACCAGATGTCCTGATTTTGTAGGCAGAGTCCTGATATTTGGGGCTGTCTTCTATAGGCACCAATTACCCCCCACCCTCCCTCCTGATTTTTCACACTTGGTGTCTGGTCACCCTATTGCTCAGTGTGAGGAGAATGTCTCTGTGTTCTCTGCCGTTCGTGGTGGGGAGTTTCCCCACTGATAACAGTTCTTGCTGGGTCGGGGAGGGGAGAGAGAAGAGGGGTTTGCTCTGTTTCATTCCTCTCCATTTTCTGTTCCTCCCCTTCCCTTCCAGGGTCCTCCCTTCCATTTCAGACTGTGCAGTGACACCCTCCCCGCACCCAGGACTCTCAAGCCTCTGGAGCAGCATGGTCCCATGAGATCCTCAGTGACCAAGGGTCTTTTCCAACTTCCAGGAGACCCCAGCTTGAGACTAAAGGAAGCTCTGTTCCTTCCTGGGGATCCTCTCTCCCTTCCTGGAGATCAAGATCATGAAACCTCTGCCTTGCCTCCTGGGTCTGAATTAATGTCCCATTTCCCACTATCTGCTCAAAAGAAACAAGTTTCTAACCCAGGTGAGCAGAGTTAATTCAGTTCTCAGCTGGAATCCTTCACCCACATCCCTTAGGAAATACAGACTCTCTGTGACACAGACTGACTGGGGTTCATCTCTGCATGTCCCCAATGGGGAAGGAAAGACACTGAGGGCGAAGGAAGATAGGCAGAAGGAGTCAAATCTGGGCGGTCCCCAGAGCCAGTTGATTAAGTGGCCCTGGAGTCAGCCACTGTGCCCACTGCAGAAGTCACAGAGGTTGCAGGAAGTCAGAGAATCCATCACTTCCACCACCTCCGTGACAGACACGGAGACAAACCCCTCCCTGCTGTGACTGCAGTTCCTAGAAGGAAAGAGAAGAACAGAAAGTGACGAGAGACGGAAAAAGAGAGATTCCCTGTCACCTCTCTCCCTGCTGCCTCCCCCCTTGTATTCTGTAATCCCATTTCACTGGGTTCCCTGTGCTGGTGCCATGGGGGTGACACTAGAGTTCTGGGGATTTGGGGGGCTCTTCATTTCTCAACATTTCACACAAATTTGTCTTTGGGCTGAAATTTCTCCTGTGAGGCCTCTCAGTCAGAGCTGTACCCCACCCTGTTTGCGGGGGGGGGTGTGGGGGGATGTAAATTGCAGAGCAGGCAGAGAAGTCGCCCATAAAGGGTCATATTGATCTGGTGACTGGTTCTGACCAGGGTCACACGTCCTCTGACACAGGATCATGTGCAGAACATGGGAGCTCTGGCTTGTCCTAAATGCTGTAGAGTGTGAGTTCCTGGAAAGGGCAGGGGAGAGGGAGCAAGAGGAGAAAGGCAGAGACATTGGAGACGAGGAATTGGGGGGAGAAGAAGGAGAGAACAGAGAGACAATCAATGATTGAAGCAGAACAGGTGTCCCAACTCCATCTTGCTCATCACAGGTGTTCACAGAGCTGGGTAGCTGCAGGTTTTCCAGTGTCAAGTCTTAACTTTGATTCTAACAATGTGCATTGAAATATCAAGGGGATTTCCACATACCTGATCTCTTCCCCCTCCCCTTTTTTAGTATTAATTTTTATTTTGACGTGTTTGGCTTAACCGTGATCGTCCCTTTCCCCACCTGTATTGCAACTTGGGGTTTATGTTTATTTTGCCTCCCTTTTGTTCATGTCATTATAATTGTAACAGCAAAGGAATCTGCAGGAGCAAAAACTGACTCAATACTTCATTTCCCCATCATGCCGGAACATCCTACAAACAGCTCACGCAGCTGGAATCATAACACACAAGGCCAGGGGATGGGAGATGCAGGTTTCCAAGGGTTCTGTCTTTCTCAGATGACACATTCCAGCCCCTTGTGTGCCTCCATCCTGTATGACCTGCTGGACTTTGACACATTTATTGTTTCATTCTATAGATAATGTGTTTGTAACACAATGTGACTGAAATTAAACCACTTCCAGATGAGGAAACAACAGAAGAGAAAAGCCATTATTGCATTGGCTTGGAATCAAACCCAGATGAATTGCTTAGAAAGCATCTACGCACACCACTATACCACCAATGCATCTGGCAAGAGTAACTTTCCTGCAGGCTGTGTGTGCTAGCAGAGGGAGTGACACATGACCACAGAGTTAGTGAGCAGGGTGGTTGGGCTGGAAGCTGCCTGACAGCTGGGAGCAGAGTTAGGATCCCAGAGTGACTGAAAGGGGGCAAAGGTGAAAACAGATCTCACTGGGAGCTGGGCCCACACCTGCCCCACCCCTAGGAGAGGGGAACTGAAGCTCAACTTCAATCACAGAAAACTCTTCCCTGAGAAGGAAGGGGACAGCTTGTTTTAAAGACCAGGTTTGTGTTTGTTCCTGCTACATACGGAGGGGCTGGGTAGTGCTGATTCCAGCCCTCAGACTCTGGGAGGATAAGGAACAAATTCAGGCTGCCAGTGACCTGCAGGAGGGAGATGATCTTTTGACAGTGACGGACGCCTCGTCCTAAAGGCCTTTGTCTGCCCCCTTCCAGTGACTGTTTGGTACAGGAATGCAGCCCCCACTCCTGGGTCTCTCCTGGGGAAATAATGTTTCTGTGCAAAACACCAAAGCTTTTAACAGAAAGGAAGAAAAGGAAATGGCCACATGATGGGACTAGAACATAAGGAATGAAACACAAGATGCTTCTCCCATGTGCATTGACTTTCAACCTTGTTTGTGGTGGTGGTGTATCCATGTTGGTCCCAGGGGCCCTCTGGGGCGCCGGGCATTGGCCACTTTCGGGAGAGTGGGCTAGATGAACTGGTCTGACTCAGTGTGGCTGTTCTTATGTTCTAACTGCTGGTTATGGAAGAGACGACCTTCCAGGCTACACAGAACTGAAGAAGTGTGTGGGGTTAGCTCCACAACTTGTCTCTTTCACCAACAGAGGTTGGTCCTCTGCAAGCTCTTACCCTCACCCGCCTTGTCTCTCTTGGACTCTGAAAAGTGCTTTCTCTCCACTCCCCTTGGAGAGACGTTAAGTTTCCCTTTGGGCAACTATCAGGCTGAAGCAATTGTATTGACTGTGACACTAGAATTGAAGATTTAATATTATAAATGAATGAGTCTAAACCTGAGGTTCTGGTTTTCACATTGGTTTTTCTAACTCAGTTCCCAATGCTCTTCTAGAAAGGCCTCCAGGCTGCCTGCCCAGCAAAAGTGGCCAGGAGAAAGCCCACACTGCTGCTCTTTCAGGTAGTTGAAGGCTGCTATCAAACCCCCCTCACTCAGTCAGTCCCCAGTCTGTGGCAGTGCATAGGATTCTTCCGTCCTAAGTGCAGGACTCTGCACTTCTCCTTGTTGAACCTCCTCAGATTTCTTTTGGCCCAATCCTCCAATTTGTCTAGGTCGCTCTGGACCCAAACCCTGTCCTCCAGCGCTTGGATTCTTTACATGCTTTCACAGAGCAAAGAGCACATGTTCCATGATTACATAGGGCAGAGTTTTGTGCTATCGGGAGCTTTCCCTGTGTGAATTTGACAGGTGGATCAACATAGAGACACATTGTGACCCTTCTCAGGGTGCTGAGGACTGTGAGTCTCCTTGTTGCCACCTGCCACAAGGAAGAGGGAGTTTTGCATTTGGCAGCTGGATGTTAGTGACCAAACTCACCAGCCTGCTGGAACTCAAGGACCCTCCTCTGAGCTACAGCAGCCACCTTAACCCTTGAGTTCCTTCAATGTGTCCCCCTCTGGGGTCCAGCCCGGATCACCAGATACCCGGTGAAATCCCAGATCCTCTCTTCCCCAAGTATCCCAGGTTACTAGTTTTACTGTGGACCATTGCTACTGTATTTCACACAGCACCTGAGTACAGTTATCGAACAAGCAAAAAATTTATTTAACAATGGATAGAGATTTAAACAAACAAACGTGAGTGATGGAAACCAACTGTTACTAACTAAACAAAGGCAGAAAATGATAGAATAGAAAGGCCAGCACAAAAAACAGAGAGAGGAACAATAAGATACTAAAAGGACAATGGTTGGAACTCTCCATTTCTCTCAGTCTTTGGATCGATGGGTACTAGAGCTGTAGCAACAGTTGAGGAACCAGGGTAAATTAAATCTAAGGTTTGAGCTGCTAGTGAAGCATTTCCCACACTCACTGCATTCATAGGGCCTCTCCCCTGTGTGGATTCTCTGATGTTGAGAAAGGTCTGAGCTGCTAGTGAAGCATTTCCCACACTCACGGCATTCATAGGGCCTTTCTCCTCTGTGGATTGTTTGATGATTAATAAGGTGCGAACTGCGATTGAAGGTTTTCCCACACTCACTGCATTCATAGGGCCTGTCCCCTGTGTGGATTCTCTGATGTACAGAAAGGGCTGAGCTGTGAGTGAAGTTTTTCCCACACTCCCTGCATGTATTTTTTCTCTTTCGCCTGAGGATATCCTGCTGTGTTGTGGTTTCCATGAGGACCTTCTGAGTTCCCCAACAGGAAATAAATTTATCCACTTTCTTTCCTGGCTGGTTTCCTTGATCTGTTTCTGGTCTGTGCTGAATCTCCCAGGATTTTCCCTGCTCATGACTCCTGGACACATTCCTTTTCGATCTTTGAGATAATGCTCTGTTTTTACCCACTGGCTCAACATTTTCAGGCTGAGAATTCTGCTCCTCTTTCTCACATGCCATTGCATCACCTGCTGTGACAGAGACAGAAACCTCAAACAGGGATGGAAAGGGGAAGACCAAACAAAAACAAGTGCTGAAGACAGGTCAAATAAAAATCAGGAGCTGAACTCCCCCAAACTCTTCCCCCAACTAGGAGAGAGGAGGGGGATGAATTCAGCCTTCACATCCCATCCAAATACGCAGGGGGAAGGGAGGAAGCTACTGCCTGGTGTCTGCTAGGATCTATAGGAAGCCATGAACTATATTTACCCTGAGGATACGACCCCTGCAAGGGACAATAATGAACTGAGAGACCTCCCCAAGGGCTTTGTTGGGCATCCCAGATGTTTCCTTCAGGCACTTACAGATTCTGAGGTGGTTTAATGTTTCCTCACCTGTGCAGGAAGATCTCAGGATCTCTCTTTCCTCTGAACCCCGGAGGTCTGGGACCCATGGCTCTTCCCCTTGTTCCAGCTGGGAGATCACATCAGGCTGGGTAACAGGAAACCCTGCTCAGATGAAAGAAAACTAAGGAGTTCAGTTGATTTCATAAGACTTGGTCATAAAAAAACATTCTATTCATTTAACTTCAGTGCTTAGTGTGACCTGGTGGGCCAGGGGCAGTTCTCACTGAAAATGCCAAAGTTAGGACAGGCTGAAAAAGGGAGAGCAGATGCTCCCAGAACTGCAGGTTAACACTGAAGTTAAACTCACTGACCAGTCACCAACTGTGCTTCTGATCCCCCACACAGGTTATCGAGAAGCTGAAAAAAGAAATCACACGGCCCCCTATATTGCATCCCAGTTCTCTGACTCCTAATCAGCAGCGAGGTCCAGTACAGTGAGAGGTTATTTCAAAACTCTGCTCACATAAATAAAGTGTTCCTCTGACCCCAAAGGGTCAGCCACATCACCAGGTCAGTATAGGTTTGGATATTACCCAAAATTCCATCCTTCCAGACAATCCTTTAGCATCTAAACTAAAGGTTTAAATGAAAGAAAGACAGAAAGAAGTTAAATGGGAAAGCAGTCAGATACATTCCAAAATGGATATATCAGGTTCTTAGCAGTATTGGTGAGTTGCTGGCTTGGAAGTCCATCTGGAACACATCCATAGCTTGGAGAAGTTGCTCCAGAGGCAGGAAAGGGGATTGAAGACAAAATGGAGAGGATGCAGCTGCCCTTTACATTCCTTTTGCCATGTGGCTTGTACTTCCTGTGTCCCAAACACAAGCTTCACAGCACGTGGCATGGAAAAGCCTTGAAGTTCTCATTACACAGGCATACCCTGGCATGTCTTGCTGACTCAATAGGTGTATTCCCTTGGTCCTTTTCATGGGCTCATTGTACAGCTGATGACCCTGAATGGGCCATCAAACAGGCTAAGCAGTTTTGATGCCAATATATCTGGGGGTGTCACCCAGAAACACTGCACAAATCTGGAAATACAGATATACCCCACATATCTATAACTCACAATACAAAGGTGATACAAACATAGAAACAAAATTATCATACTTGGCAAATCATAACATTTTCACTGACACTTGGCATGGCATATCTAGCACAATTCATTGCAATTTTATCAGATTATATTATTATTTTTATTATTAATACCAAAGTGTCTCACAATTCCATACAGTGTCACACTTGGTAAACCAGTGAATTCCCAGGACCAGTTCCCCAGGTCCTTGAAGATGCCGAACACTGTGCTTATGAGGGACTGAAATACCCACATATCTGCTGGGAACACACACACAGACACTGTGTCAGTCTATACCCCTGTGCTCACTCTTCTAGAAAATTATGATCAATTTTGTACACAGTATGGCTTGTGAGGTATCATTTGAAAACGCATAATCTACTGAATATTATCCTCCTGTTAAAATGTGTAGTAACACTGTATGTAAAGCTATGAGATTTTACAGTATGAGATTACTGAAAAAGTTACAATTCTGGGGAACACCCACAGACCAGTTCCTCAGAGACAGCAAGGCAAACAGCTGGTCAAACAGCCATTCTCCTGCAGGGGGAAGGTGTGAAGAAGACATTTACATTCCATCACAGGGACCACTTGAAGCTGTTGTGGAAAACGACCACACTATTGATTTTGAATCAGCTCAGCCTGAGGTTCTTTTCTTGGTTAAATGTGCGCAGGGGGCGACAGCTATTGGAATACTGTCCCTCTGAGCTAAAAATCACACAAGCCTTTTAAAGCTTAAAACCCCAAACAATGACACATACGTTGCACGTTAATTTCCTTATTTGGAATATATTGCAAAATATGATGCAGGTCAAAAGCAAGCTGAACAATCAGTTTCCCATATTCGGCCTTTCCTGTTATCGTTATCACACCTGGTGATATGGGAGCAAGACTCTGCATGTCTCAAGAAATGTCACTACCAACCTAGGCCATTTTCACATGCTGGGGTGCAATCCAGACCAGTGAGGAGTTGTGTCATCTGTAATCCTGGGTGAGATTCAGTGTTCTGCTGCTGGAGATCCCCTGTCTGGATACCCTCAGCCAGCATTCAAGGACGCACAGAGTGTGTGTGTGATAAGTAACCCTGGACCGGCAGCTCTGACTCCAGCCGCCTGCTTGTTACACCCCAAGCACATTCTGGTTTGGATAGAGAAGGCTCACGGTTTGAGAGAAGGCCGGGGGTAGGAAGCTTCTGTTCGTTGTGCTGGACCTAACCCCCAGTTTTACTTGAGTAAAGAGGAGCTATTTGACACTTTGTGATACTGCTCCTCTGCTGTGTTCCCGAAGTGTTAAGAATCATAGAATCTCAGGGTTGGAAGGGACCTCAGGAGGTATCTAGTCCAACCCCCTGCTCAAAGCAGGACCAAACCCAACTAAATCATCCCAGCCAGGGCTTTGTCAAGCCTGACCTTAAAAACCTCTAAGGAAGGAGATTCCACTACCTCCGTAGGTAACAAATTCCAGTTCTTTGCCATCCTACTAGTGAAAAAGTTTTTCCTAATGTCCAACCTAAGACATGTTCTGCAGCATTGGAGGGTCTCTGGTAGTGTGTGTGTGTGTCACTGGCATATTGGGGTGATGCAGAAACAGGTGAGAGTAGAGGTGGCATTGTGGGGCTGGCGTGAACCTTAACTCTTCATTTCCCCTTCCAAGAACCGAGGGGACAAGAACCCTTACCCAGCGAGGTCACAGTCTCATAGTTCTCCTGCATGACGTCCCAGTAGAGGGCTCTCTGAGCGGGGTCCAGCAGAGCCCACTCTTCCCTGGTGAAATGCACAGCCACCTCCTCGAAGGTCACCGGCCCCTGAAAGAGCAAGAGTCCAACACTCAGGATCTCTTTCCCCATTCACAGCCCCACTATTTGTGGCAGAGAGGAGCGAATCAAATGGAAGCTCTGGGTGGATCCCACTCAGAGTCCCACCCCCACCCCGCTCAGCGTATCCAGCAAATACCAGGGTGAGGGGACGAAGAGAGAGCCCCTTGTCTCTCCCAGCAGATCCATCACACGCCTACTGGCCACTGACTTGATTCAGGAGATGGAGCCCCTAGCAGGGTCCAGGGAGAGCTCCCTGGTAGGAAGCCCAACATCCTCCCCATTGTGAGGAGCGGGATATGAAGGGAGAGGCAGCTCCAATAAGCCTGACTCAGGGGTGCCCCCTTCATATCTCACAGCAGCCGTTGGTTAGTGAGGTCAGGCTCCAGCACTGGGAGTCTGGTGAGTTTGACTAGCTCCATGTAGGTGGGCTATTTTCTTTCTTCACAAATTAGGGCATTTCCACCTCCCAACCTCCTGGGTCTGTTCCTAGAATCTAGGCCACTTATTAAATAACTCCCAGCAGGTTTGCCACACCCTGGCCTCCTCCCTTTCCCCACCCTGTGCATTTCCTGCCCCGCTCCAACCTCCAAACCAGACTGTGCAAACCTTCCCATCTCCGGTGTATTTGCTCTCCCTCTCCTCCAGCAGGAACCCACCAGCAACCTCCCGATAATCTCTACCTGAGTTGGCTCCACTGCAGCTATTTCTCTTCCCTGTTCCACGCCAGGCTGGGATGAGCTGGAGCAAAACATGGACGTCATTCTGCAGCCTGTCTGGGGGAGAAGGGCAGTTGTGGGCATTTCAGAACCAGTTTTAGTTAATTTCACATCAGAATTCCCCCAGGCCCTTTCCCTACAGACAGAGACCCTAGATTCTGCCATGCTGGGAAATGCTCAATCTGTTTATTACAATGTAGACCTGGCCCCTCCTGCCAGGCTAAGCCCACATACACATTTTTAACCTCCCTTCTCCCTCCCCTCACCCCTTAACAAAGTCTCCGAACACAAGGCTAGAAACCAAAGGAGTCACTGTGGGGGATTCCCTCGGACACTGACCCCACGGCAGCCACACCCCAGCAGGGGGAATATGGAGTCAGGAACTGGCTTTTCCTCTCTCTGATCCTTGTTTTGTTCACTGGAAAGTGGTTCTGCCCAGAGATGCAGCAATACATGTCTCTGGGTGGACTAGAGAGCTGGAAATCTCTCCCCCCTCATTTCTACCACTGCCCCTTTCAGTCTCTCCTTCCCCTGTCCTCTCTCCCTGCCCCTCTGGCTGGGAAAGTCCCATTCCTGGGGGCTTTGCTCTCCCACGGCTGGCTTTTGTCCTGGCAATTGCTACTGGGAGGAGAAATGAGGAGGGGCTGTTTGTGCAGAGTCACTTTCTTGCCAGTCCCCAGCACTTTCCCTGAGGACTGTCAGTTACCTGGAGACTCTGGCTCAGAATTTAGTATTAACAGGGCCCAGGGCTGCCCTAGGGGGCTAGGACCAGCTGGAGAAAGTCATCCCCTGGGCCAGGCAGAGAAGCAGCTTTAATTCAGGTCACTTCCCAGCACAGAACCCCACTGGGGGAGCAGCAGCTGCTAAGCCTGGTCTCCCCGATCACAATGGAGGCTGCAGCATCTGACCCAGGAAGCTGAACCCCAGTATCCTGAGCAGAGAGGGACAGAGCGTTTGAGCAGCTTCCCTCCTTTAGCTCTCTGGGGAGAGCAGCTAATGAGAGCCCCTCCTCACAGGGAGAATTGCTGATCTCATTTGCCCCACTGTCCATCCGGAGTCACTCCTTGTCTTTCCATCCAGTGACTCTGGATTAACAATGGTCTCAATGAAACCAGAGTTCAGAAACAATGAGTCCAGAACGCAGTGGAAGAGACCATTGTGCGGCAGTGCTGACCCCCCTCCCACCTCCCTCACCCCCAGATCCAGGACAAGGACTGGACAATCTAGGACAATGGAACTGGAAGTTCCTGCAGTTTTCAAGAGGGGAGAAGAGCAAAAATCTGTGATTTCACCTCACAGTGTCTGATAAGTGGCCAGAAAGTTATCACGGTGACTGGGCCTGGCCGGGGAGTGTCGGGCAGTGCTTGGAGCCAGGATTCTGGCATAAGCTAATCAGGGAGAAGAAGAGGGGTCAGGAGCAGCCCCTAGAGCCCCAGCCAGCACCCCCCCCCAGATATTACCTGGGACCCAGCTCCCAGAGTCCCTGGCCAGGGACCTCAGATACCCCTCAGAGCCCCACTGGCCAGAGAACCCCCACCAGACCTTCATTGCCAGGTTGGGAATCCGAAAAGGTTCCCCCCACCAAGAGACCCCAACAGCCAGAGACCCCCCCAAAAGGGACCCCCACTGGGAACTCAGTCCCTCACTGCCTGCCTAGGATCCCCCCCCCCCGCCCTCCAGCAGGATCTGCCCTGCCCTTTGCCTGGCACCCCCTCCGCCCCCCTGCGGGATCCCCTGATGCTTTACAGGGGCACCCCCTGGCCTAGCGCCGGGGATTCTCCCACACACACTCTGTGCACTGGGCAGGGCAGCGATCCCAGGAGCCAGCCGGGGAAGCCCAGACAGAGCCCCTGGCACAGCACCAGGCTCCCTCTAACCCCCTGTCCCGCCTCCCCAAGAGACGCCCACCCCGGCTGTTCTGCAGCCACCAGGCCCCCAGCGATACCCACCTCCAGGACCCACAGCCTCAGGGCTGGGCACATCACAACCACCCCCTGAAACCCCAAATCTCCAGAACCCACCAACCTCACTAGGGTACCCCCTGCCCAGCCACCCAGAGGCCTCCCCCACCACAATCCCCCTTCAGCTGCTATCTCCCCACACAGCCCCACCCCCACCCAGCAACACTGTTACCTCACAGTGCCTGAGAAGTGGATAGAAAGTGACCACCGCCCCCTGCTGGCCAGTCACACAGGCAGAGGGAGCCCTGGGGGATGCCTCTTTAACAGGAGAATGGAAAACCTGGAGGGACAAAATAGGTAAGAAATGTCCATGGCCTGTCACTACCAAATAATGGCCACCCTGGATCCACCCCAGAGGTGGCTACATCTTAGCACTGCCCAGTCACCCAGAGGCCACCAGATGATGCCAATAGCCGGGGGCAGGATTTCTCTGGGCCACTGAAATGTTTCAGGGGGTTGGTGCGTGAGCTCAGCCTTGCATCCATCCCTGATGTTTCATGGACTAACAGCAGCAGCGTAAAGAAAGAGCCGAGCCAATATCTCACTCTCAGAGGGGAAGGTGGCCACGTCCCCTCTGTGACCTCCAGGGGAATAAGGCAGCGCTTCAAAGGAAAACGTTAGAAGTGGCCGGGGAGAAATAGGAAAGGAAAACGCCCCTTTTCTCAAGAGATACAAACTCGACTCCCTCCTGTCTCTATCACCAGTGGATTTAGCCTCCCTCCTTGTGAGCTGTAAATAAAATAAAGAGGCAACAAGGTGGTTTGGCACAAACAAAGGTCAGTGTAGTCAGGGTAAAGGTACAGAAAACTGGGGGAAGAAGGGATGCAAACAGCGACTGGCTTTGGGAGCTTAACACTCAGTCCCAGAAACCCTCCCTCGGAAACCGGAAAACACTAAACGATGTCCCAGCACAGAAACCTTTCCCCCCTGTGCAGGTGCAGCGGGTCCCACGGGCCGGCGTGAGGCCCAGGACCTTCCACTCTCCGGCTGGTTTAGAGCCGTTGAGGAGGAGCACTGGGGAGTCCAGACGACGGGTGGGTTTCGTCGCTGGCAGGGAGGCCCTGTGGGAGGCTGGACACCAGGGATGCAGGACGGCAGGAATGGGGGTGACAGGCCTCCTGTTCCTCAGTCTCACGGCGGGACCGAGGGGGTTCGTCACTCTCCGGCTCGGGAGCACTGGGAAGACCCGACCGTGGACGGGCCGTCGCTGGGGGGGACGGCCCCGCGCAGGCGCTGAACACGTCCTTATATCACTTCTGTGGCGGGAAAAGTACTGAGGAGATGGAACGCTGAGGGCTGGTTTTGGCGGGAAAAACCGGTTTGGACTGGTTTGAGCCTGTCCCCTGATGGTAAACAAGTCCCCTCTCAGAGATGGAGTCCAGGGGTCAATAGTTCATATGCTCCAGATTGGATCTTATTTTAAAGCCAGTGATTTAACATAAGAACATAAGAAAGGCCGTACCGGGTCAGACCAAGGGTCCATCTAGCCCAGTATCTGTCTACCGACAGTGGCCAATGCCAGGTGCCCCTGAGGGAGTGAACCTAACAGGCAATGATCAAGTGATCTCTCTCCTGCCATCCATCTCCATCCTCTGACGAACAGAGGCTAGGGACACCATTCTTACCCATCCTAGCTAATAGCCATTTATGGACTTAGCCTCCATGAATTTATCCAGTCCCCTTTTAAACATTGTTATAGTCCTAACCTTCACAACCTCCTCAGGTAAGGAGTTCCACAAGTTGACCGTGCGCTGCGTGAAGAAGAACTTCCTTTTATTTGTTTTAAACCTGCTGCCTATTAATTTCATTTGGTGACCCCTAGTTCTTGTATTATGGGAATAAGTAAATAACTTTTCCTTATCCACTTTCTCAACATCACTCATGATTTTATAGACCTCTATCATATCCCCCCTTAGTCTTCTCTTTTCCAAGCTGAAGAGTCCTAGCCTCTTTAATCTTTCCTCATATGGCACCCTCTCTAAACCCCTAATCATTTTAGTTGCCCTTTTCTGAACCTTTTATAGTGCTAGAATATCTTTTTTGAGGTGAGGAGACCACATCTGTACACAGTATTCGAGATGTGGGCGTACCATGGATTTATACAAGGGCAATAATATATTCTCAGTCTTATTTTCTATCCCCTTTTTAATGATTCCTAACATCCTGTTTGCTTTTTTGACCACCTCTGCACACTGCGTGGACATCTTCAGAGAACTATCCACGATGACTCCAAGATCTTTTTCCTGACTCGTTGTAGCTAAATTAGCCCCCATCGTGTTGTATGTATAGTTGGGGTTATTTTTTCCAATGTGCATTACTTTACATTTATCCACATTAAATTTCAATTTACTACATAAACATCTTATTAACCAACTAACTGAACATATTGAACAGTTTATACTTCTCACACCTAACAGTGTTTGTCCTCCAGATGTGTTTACAGGTGTTGAGTTGTGGGGGAGAGAGGCCAATTCATGTCTCTACCCCCCCTTTCATAGTTTCTTCCAACTGGCTAGGAAGTACCTTTGCTAGGATGTGAGTCAAGCAGTGTCCATTGTCGCTGTGCTATCTCGGAGAAGTCTGCATTGTACACGGTTCCTGGGATAGTCCTTGAGAGTGTGGATCCCTTTAATGGGCCAGCAGCGAGTCTGGCGCCTCCATTGTCACACCTGAAAGGCTGGTGGTGGGCATTTCCCAACCTCATCTCAGTAACACACACAGAGCAAAACTTCCCAGCCAATGCTACACACACAATCCAACACAATATTAATGTTCAACAGACCAAGACTTTTGAAATGATACCTCACCAGGCAGACTTTGTACAAACTGTATCATCATTATATGAGAGCAGTGAATATGGGGCTTCCAGGGTGCTGCTTTGAGCACAGCGTGCCACCCCTGGGCTGACATTGCAATGGAGACATACCCTTAGAGTCCATCTCTCCTGGAATAAAGATGGCAGCATGGCTGGCCTGGACCATCTGACGTGGGCTCATGAAGCTAAAGCCGAGAGGCTAAAAACTGTGGTGCAGATATTTGTGTTCACACTGAAGCCTGGGTTCGGAAACCCTCACCCCTCGTGGGGTCTCAGAGACTGGGCTCAAGCCCATCTGTCTGCACTGTAATTTGATAGTCTTGCAACCCAAGCCCCATAACCCTGAGTCAGCTGACCCGGGCTTTGCGACAGGTGCCCTGGGTGTGTTAATCACAGTGCAGACATAACATTAGGCTACGTCTCCAGTGCAATGAAACACCCACGACTGGCCTGTGTCACATTAATCAGGGTCATGCGGCTTGGGCTGTAAAGTTGCAGTGTCCGTGTCTCGGCTCAGGCTCAGTCCCCTGCTCCAGGAGCTCAGAAGGTTGGGAGGGGGTTTAGCAAGTGGAAATGGTAAAACCGCAGGGGAGTATTACCCTGGACTCATGGCATTTCTCCATTGGTCTGTCTGCTTTGGGGCAGGGACAGAAACACGTCCTGCTGCTTTTGTTATTTCAAAGGGCGGGTTAGGATTTTCATTCTCAGACTCGGTGCACAAAACAGGACTCAACCCTTGGCATAAACTAAACGAGCTGCCCACAGATTCTGGCAGCCACAATGAGCATTTGGTGTGAGAGCTCAGACCTGCCCCTGTCCCAGAGGGACGGGGTCGTCTGTGAGGGGACTGGACCACTGACCTATCAGCTCCTAACTCCCAAACTTTCAGTAACTCTATCATCAGTGCCTGTGAGCGTAATTTAAACCATAAGAAAAACCACACTAGGCTAGACCGACGGTCCATCTAGCTCTGAATCTTGTCTTCTGACAGTAGCCAGTACCAGGTGCCCCAAAAGCAACTCAGTAAAGTACGACTGGAACTTGAACCCAGGATGTCCTGTATACAAAACAGTGGTTTTAGCCAGCTAAGCCATGGTGCCTACAGTTGCTGAAGGGATCATGTCTGCACACACCTGACTCTCTGCCAACCTCCATCTAGGCCTGACAAGCTTTGCTGGTGTTTGGATTCAGTAAAGCAGAGGAGCAGGTGAAGTTTTACTCCCAAGGTTCTTTGGACAGATCTACACTACAAAATTAGATCGGTGTAACTACATTACTCAGGGGTGTAAAAAATTTACCTCTCTGCCCCTCCCCTGAGACCCACCCTGTCCACGTCTTTCTTCGGTCGTCTGTTGTTATTCCATGAAGCATCAAGAATGGAATAAAAAGCTGAGTTTACTCCAGGGTGAGGAAACAAAGAAGCCACCAACCCCCCGGCATTGCTGCTTTAGTTAAAATGTTTAGTTAAAACAGCTATTGAATGTCCTCCCTATGCCCCTTGTGTCACCAGAGCACATCCATGCTAGCAGTTCGTGGATGGCCACAGAGAGCAGTGCACTGTGGGCAACTATCCCACTGTGCAACTGGCTGCAGGGTGTTTTGGGAAGGGTTTGCAATGCCTCACGGACTGGTACAGCATCACATGATGCAGGTTTCTCTATCCCACTGTTCCACGGGCATCTTACTAGATTGCCAGCTGCTTTTCAACTGCGGTGTGCGTGGCGGGGTAGAGACTGTTTGTGTTCTGGGGAGAGACAGTGTGTGTGCTGGGGAAGAGTGACTGTGTTGAGCTAGGTAGGAGCGGATCATTATTACCCCTACTCGAAAGAGAGAGAAGCTCAGGCTGAGAAAGGAGAATTGACTTGTCTTAGGTCACACAGCCAGTCAGTGGCAGAGCTGGGAATAGGACCCAAAAGCCCTGATTTTCAATCTAACCATCGGATCTTGAATTTCATACACTGAATGACCTGAATAAAGTGCTCACAGATGAGCTCCAGACCAACAACAGTGCACACGAATTATTCAGCAAGTATTTGAGGAGAACTGCAACATTTGAGAGAATCATGAACTGCTCAGAGACCATTAATGCAGAGAAGCAGCAAAATTCATCAAACATAGAACTGGTTCTGACTTATTTCCTTGGTCTTAAAAGAGAACAAGGACCTGAGTCTCCTCCCTGTCAATAACCCCCTGCTCAGCCAATCAGTGTAGAGACTGAGGACGGGAGGCTGAGGGTTCTCACCAGAGAACCCAAAGGATGGCCCAGGACACTGGTGGGGATCACTGCCCGAGCACTATTTCAGCCCCACATTTTTGGGAGGACCTCCCACAGTGGGAGCTGCAGAGCACTCCCCCGCAACACACACACCCACCCCTACCTCCTGGTGTTGGGAGGAGAACAGGAAAAAGGACAAAAGAAGCAAGAGACAAAGAGAAAGGAGGGAGGGATGGATGGAGGAAAACGTGAAACAAAAAGGACAAACCCTAATCTCCCCAGTGATTCTAAGGGACAAAATCCCAGGTGCGGAATAAAATTCTGCCTCCTTAAGCTCGTGTTTTCCATGCCTAGAATTCAACTCTCACCAGCTGGATCAGACTGAACAGGTTTCAAACCTCCAGGAGGCTCTTACCTTCTAAACAGGGACGGCTGTTTTCTAGTAAAATCACTAAAAGGGAAGGAGGAAACTCGAAAGAGGTTCCTCCTGGCGCTCACGTCCGTGAACCCGAATACTCTCTCAGTCCTCAAAGAGAGACCTGGAGAAGGAGACTTGCTGAAGCAAAGCCACAGGGATCTCTGAGGTTTCCCTGGCGCCTCGCCCCGGTCCTGCCTGGCTGATGTCAGCATCTCTCTGTGAGGTCACCACCTCCACACCACCTTGGACCAATAGCCTGAGGTCCTGCCAAAGGCCTTTGTGATGTCGCTGCCACACGCCTCCCTTGCTGTGCCAATGTCCTGCCCCTGGCCAGGCACTCTGGAGGTTTGAGCTACTCCCTGTGGATCACCCCACTCAAGGAGCGTTCGTTCTAGGCAGCAAGCCGGCTAGACAGGAAAACCTCAGACGCTGCTCCCAATGCTACACTCAGTTTGCCAGAAATTAGTCGACTTTATGGCCAGAAGAGACCATTAGAGCATCTAATCTGACCCCCTGCATATCACAGGCCTCCTGTATGACACAAGAGCTACTTGGGTCTGTTCCTAGAATGGAAGCCGCATATTGAACAAGTCCAAACAGATTTGCTACACCCTGGCCTCCTCCCATTCTCCACCCGTGAATGTTTTGGCTACTCCAACCTCCAGGCCAGACTGCCCAAGCCTCCCACCTCCTGTGTATTTGCTGTCCCTTCAGCAGGAACCCACCAGAACCCCCCCCCCCCAGTAATCCCTACTTGAGCTGGCTCCACTGCAGCCATTTCCCTTCCCTGTCCCATGGGAGGATGGGATGAGCTGGAGCGAAACATGGACGACACCCTGCAGCCTGGCAGGGCGAGAAGGGCAGTTGCGGAGGTTTCAGAACAGGCTTTAGTTCATGTCACATCACGATTCCCCCAGGATCTTTCCCTGCAGAGACACAGCCTAGGCTCTGCCATGCTGGGAACATGCTCCATCTCCTTATTGCAGGGGAGACCTGGTCCCTCCTGCCAGGCTAAGCCCACAGGGAGATTTTTCAGCCTCCCCAGTAATAAAGTCTCTGAACAAAATGCTGGAAAGGAGCAGAACCAAAGGGGCTGGGCAGGCTCCATAGGGACACTGGCTCCTCCCTTCCCCTCCTGTGCGGCCATGTCCTGTCGCTGGCAGAGATCGGCCCCCCCATCTCCCCCCCAGAGGCAGCCACGTCTGCGGGCTCCCCCAGCCAGCACCTACTAACCCCCACCCACGCTGGGGGAGTGACACAGGACAGCAAATTCCCACCTACCCAAGGACAAATTGCTGCAGATAAACGGGCTGGGTTCACATCCCAAAGCTGAGGAGAATTTAAGAATTACAGAGAAAATAGGGAAAATAAGAGACTAGAGAGTCAATAATTTTAGGGAAAACGAGGGAATCTCCTTGGATTTTCTAGCCACATGTGGGGAGGGGAGAGAGAAGGGGAAGAACTAGAGAGAATTGTTCTCAGGTTTTGAGACAGAAAGAAATGGCACAAACAGGAAAAGGATGCGAGTGGCTCACCCCCGTGACCATAGGCGTGTGCAGCACATTTCATTAGGGTGTGCACCCAGGGAGCCCTGCCCTAGCCCCACCCCATCCACTGCCTCCCACTTCCTGCCCCCTGGCTGCCCCCCTCAGAACCTCCAACCCCCCCTGCTCCTTGTCCCCTGACTGCCCCCTCCTGGGACCCCCCCCCCCACTGTAACTGCCTCCCTAGGACCCTACCCCCTACCTGTCCCCCTGACCCTTATCCACACCCCTGCCCCCAGACAGACCCCGGGGACTCCCACGCCCCATCCAACCACTCCCCACCCCGACAGGCCCCCAGAAATCCCGATCCATCCAACCCCCTCTGCTCCCTGCCTGCCCCGACCCCGCTCCACTGCCCGACAGGCACCCCCCGAACCCTCAACCCATCCAACCCTCCTGCTCCTTGTCCCCTGACCACCCCTCCAGAGATCCCCCCACCCTCTAATCACCCCCCCAACTATCCAACCCCCCTCCCCACCTCCTGGCAGCTCTGTCTAGTGCCTCCCCACACACTCACAGGGGCAGAGGAGTTTCCCTCTCCTTCGGGGGGAAGGTTGCCTAGTGGTTAAGGCACAGGACTCAGGCTCAGGTGTTCTGGGTTTGAGTCTCTGCTCTGCCACAGACTCCCTGCTTAGCCTTGGGAAAGTCACTTCACCTCATTGTGCCCTAGATCCCACCTGCCCAATGGGGCCAACACTGACCCTGCCTCCTGGGCTAAATCCATCCATGGCTGGGTGATGGGGGGGAATGGAGATACCAACATAGGGAGATTTGGGCTGAATTTCTCCACAGCCGGAGAGAGGGAGCCAGCTCCACAGGGGGGATGGGAGCGAGAGGGGCTCAGGCCAGCTCCACACAGAGGGGGGGTCAGGGCTTCGGCCCTGCAACTTCTGCCCTAAGGTGGCTAGGGGGAGCCGGGGACTTCAGCCCCACATCTTCTGCCAGGGTCCGGGGTTCTCCTGCCTGCCCCAGGGGGCTTCTCACCCCACCCCCCGTGCAGCTCCTGCTGGGGTCTGGGCTCCACCCCCCGCCTCCCAACCCAGCGGGGCTTCTCCTCCCCCCCCCCCTCGCCCGCACTGCAGCTCCAGCAGGGGCCCGGGGCTTCTCCTCCCCACCCCAGCGTGGTTCCAGCCCAGTCGGGGGGCTTCTCCTCCCCCCACTCCAGCTCGGCTCCTCTCCCGCCCCCACGGGAGGAGGGGAGCAGCTTCCCCAGCCGGGGCTCAGGGCATTGGGGTGCCGGGGCTCCCCCCATGCGCACGCCTGGGCCCGGGACACTCACACACACACTCTGCCTCGGAGCTCCCCTGGTGCCCAGAGACCGATCAACCCCCCGCCTACCCCCCCGCCCTTCCCCGCCTGCAGCTCCGGCCTCTCCCCTCCCCTCCCCGCCAGCCGCACCCAGGGGAACCCCGGGCCCAGGCTCTGTCCCCACCTGGAGCCCAGCGGGGCCGGGGGCAGCTCCTGCTGCAGCTGAGACCAGCGGCTCCGCTCCGGCCCGGGTGGCTCCAGCGCTGCTGGCAGCACGTGGCCACCAGGGAGCAGCTGCTGGGCCCCGGTTCCTGCGTCACAGTGTGCCAGAGCCCCGCCCCCAGGAGCTGCCCCGCCCCCGGGCTGTGCCAGAGCCCCGCCCCCAGGAGCTGCCCCGCCCCCAGGCTGTGCCAGAGCCCCGCCCCCAGGAGCTGCCCCGCCCCTGGGCTGTGCCGGAGCCCGGCTCCCAGGAGCTGCCCCACCCCCGGGCTGTGCCAGAGCCCCGCCCCCAGGAGCTGCCCCGCCCCTGGGCTGTGCCGGAGCCCGGCTCCCAGGAGCTGCCCTCCTCCCCCATTTGTTCACCTGCCTCCTTCCCAGCACCCGCTGCTCCCTTCCTGTGTCTGCAAACACACACACACACACCCCGGGCTGGCTCCAGTGGGTGAAGTTGCCTCCGTCTCTGATCACCCGAACGAAGAGAGGAGATGGGCCTAGGGTGTGAAAGCAGAATTAGGGGGCAGGGAAAGGAGGACAGTTTGGAAAGGTGGGTTTTTTGCAAGGGGGGGGTGATCCCAATGGAGTCAGAAGCAGTTGTGCAGCAGAGGCTCAGGGAAATTGAGGGGAACCCCCTGGGTGTCCCAGTGTTGGCCATGGTTTGTACAGCACCTAGCGCAATATGGGGTCCCAGAGCCATAACTAGCAATTTTTACACCCAAGGCAGGAATATAAAATTGTGCCACCCAGCCCCCTTGAAACACCTCCCCAGCGCCACCCATTCCTGTGGAAACCCCCCCCCCAGCACCGCCCACCCCACGGAAACAAACCCTCCTTCCCCAGTGCCGCCCCACCGAAACAGCTGTGGGCCAAAAAGGAAGGTTTGGGGGAGGGAGAAGAAATGGCCCCCATAGGGTGACCAAATCTCACCATCAAACCCCTCTTCACCCCCTAGCCCCCTGCTGAGTCCCTCCTAGTCAGTCCCCCACCCACCACTCGCCTCCTTTCACCTCCTCCCTCCACTGCCAGAAACCCCCATGCCCGCCCCTAGAGCCCCTGCTGGCTCACTGCTCACCTCTGAGCCCACCCGCCGCTTGCCCACCCGCTCGCCTCCGACTCGCCTGCCCCCCAGTATAAAGCCTCATTCAAAGACCCAGGGGTCACTATATCACTGCACCCAGCAGTCACTCAGTGCGGTTGTAGATAAATCTCTGCATTATGCATTTTTGTATAACTTTTACATGACTTTGTATTGAACCTTGGTAATATGTTATAGGGGGCCCCTAAGGTAGTGTAATTAAGGTAACAGGAAAATGTCTTTTTGCTAGAAGTAGAATAAGATCTTCCCCCCACCTTGGTAATCCGTCGCCCTGTGGCGTGAATGAGGTGGGACTGAGGAAGGCAGCACCTCCAGACAGCTGCACCCCTTGGAGAGGGGCTGGGAGCCCGACCAAGGCCAATCAGACTTGGCAAGTGGGCTGGCTAGAGAAGAGCCGACACACTGACGGCCTCGGGGGTTAGGAGCAAGCACCTTCCTGTGGGAACCCCTCTGTGCAGCACTGGGACAACCCCCAGCCCAGAGAAAAGCAGCAAAAAGCACCAACAGACACTGTCCCAGATTTTGAATCTGGGAGATTTGCCCCTCTCCATCCACCCCCCCCCCAAGTATCTGGGTTAGCAGGTTTGTAGAAATTTTGGTGGAGCCCAGAACACTAATAGCCCACCCCCTCCTGAACTCTGCCCCCCACCTGCTTAAGGCTCTGCAAGGGAGTTTGGGTGGGGGGAGGAGGTCTGGGGTGCAGGCCCTGGTTGGGGCAGGGGTTTGAGGTATAAGATGGTTGAGAGATCGGGCTCTGGGATGGAGCTTGGGTGCTGGGTGCAGGCTCCGGGCTGGGGCACAGGATGGGTGGACGCAAGGGCAGCTGTAGGCACCAGCAAAGCAAGCAGGTGCTTGGAGCAGCCCATTTGCAGGGGCAGCAGCTGGCAGGGATCCAGCCTGGGAGCTGATAACCACCAGGGAGCCCTGGGAGCTGTAGTTGCTTGGTTAGCTCCCTGCCCATAGAGCCAGCCCTGGAGCAGGGAAAGGTAATAAGGTAATAATTGGAGATATACCAATCTCCTAGAACTGGAAGGGACCTTGCAAGGTCATCAAGTCCAGCCCCTTGCCTTCACTAGCAGGACCAATTTTTGCCTCAGATCCCTAAGTGGCCCCCTCAAAGATTGAACTCACAACCCTGGGTTTAGTAGGCTAATGCTCAAACCACTGAGCTATCCCTCCCCCCACAAGGGGGAGAGGCAACTCTAGATTTAATCCTGAGTGGAGCGCAGGAGTCCAAGAGGTAACTATAGCAGGACCGCTTGGAAATAGTGACCATAATACAATACCATTCAACATCCCTGTGGTGGGAAGAACACCTCAACTGCCCAACACTGTGGCATTTAATTTCAAAAGGGGGAACTATACAAAAATGAGGGGGTTAGTTAGGCAAAAGTTAAAAGGTACAGTGACTAAAGTGAAATCCCTGCAAGTTGCATGGGCCCTTTTTAAAGACACCATAATAGAGGCCCAACTTCAATGTATACCCCAAATTAAGAAAAACAGTAAAAGAACTAAGAAAGAGCCACCGTGGCTTAACAACCATGTAAAAGAAGCAGTGAGAGATAAAAAGACTTCCTTTAAAAAGTGGAAATCAAATCCTAGTGAGGCAAATAGAAAGGAGCACAAACACTGCCAACTTAAGTGCAAGAGTGTAATAAGAAAAGCCAAAGAGGAGTTTGAAGAACGGCTAGCCAAAAACTCCAAAGGGAATAACAAAATGTTTTTTAAGTACATCAGAAGCAGGAAGCCTGCTAAACAACCAGTGGGGCCCCTTGACGATCAAAATTCAAAAGGAGCGCTTAAAGATGATAAAATCATTGCGGAGAAACTAAATGGATTCTTTGCTTCAGTCTTCACGGCTGAGGATGTTAGGGAGATTCCCAAACCTGAGCTGGCTTTTGTAGGTGACAAATCTGAGGAACTGTCACAGATTGAAGTGTCACTAGAGGAGGTTTTGGAATTAATTGATAAACTCAACATTAACAAGTCACCGGGACCAGATGGCATTCACCCAAGAGTTCTGAAAGAACTCAAATGTGAAGTTGCGGAACTATTAACTAAGGTTTGTAACCTGTCCTTTAAATCGGCTTCGGTACCCAATGACTGGAAGTTAGCTAATGTAACGCCAATATTTAAAAAGGGCTCTAGGGATGATCCCGGCAATTACAGACCGGTAAGTCTAACGTCGGTACCGGGCAAATTAGTCGAAACAATAGTTAAGAATAAAATTGTCAGACACATAGAAAAACATAAACTCTTGAGCAATAGTCAACATCGTTTCTGTAAAGGGAAATCGTGTCTTACTAATCTATTAGAGTTCTTTGAAGGGGTCAACAAACATGTGGACAAGGGGGATCCGGTGGACATAGTGTACTTAGATTTCCAGAAAGCCTTTGACAAGGTCCCTCACCAAAGGCTCTTACGTAAATTAAGCTCTCATGGGATAAAAGGGAAGGTCGTTTCATGGATCAAGAACTGGTTAATGGACAGGGAACAAAGGGTAGGAATTAATGGTAAATTCTCAGAATGGAGAGGGGTAACTAGTGGTGTTCCCCCAGGGTCAGTCCTAGGACCAATCCTATTCAATTTATTCATAAATGATCTGGAGAAAGGGGTAGAAAGTGAGATGGCAAAGTTTGCAGTTGATACTAAACTACTCAAGATAGTTAAGACCAAAGCAGATTGTGAAGAACTTCAAAAAGAGCTCACAAAACTAAGTGATTGGGCAACAAAATGGCAAATGAAATTTAATGTGGATAAATGTAAAATAATGCACATTGGAAAAAATAACCCCAACTATACATACAACACGATGGGGGCTAATTTAGCTACAACGAGTCAGGAAAAAGATCTTGGAGTCATCGTGGATAGTTCTCTGAAGATGTCCACGCAGTGTGCAGAGGTGGTCAAAAAAGCAAACAGGATGTTAGGAATCATTAAAAAGGGGATAGAAAATAAGACTGAGAATATATTATTGCCCTTATATAAATCCATGGTACGCCCACATCTCGAATACTGTGTACAGATGTGGTCTCCTCACCTCAAAAAAGATATTCTAGCACTAGAAAAGGTTCAGAAAAGGGCAACTAAAATGATTAGGGGTTTGGAGAGGGTCCCATACGAGGAAAGATTAAAGAGGCTAGGACTCTTCAGCTTGGAAAAGAGAAGACTAAGGGGGGATATGATAGAGGTCTATAAAATCATGAGTGATGTTGAGAAAGTGGATAAGGAAAAGTTATTTACTTATTCCCATAATACAAGAACTAGGGGTCACCAAATGAAATTAATAGGCAGCAGGTTTAAAACAAATAAAAGGAAGTTCTTCTTCACGCAGCGCACAGTCAACTTGTGGAACTCCTTACCTGAGGAGGTTGTGAAGGCTAGGACTATAACAATGTTTAAAAGTGGACTGGATAAATTCATGGAGGCTAAGTCCACAAATGGCTATTAGCCAGGATGGGTAAGAATGGTGTCCCTAGCCTCTGTTCGTCAGAGGATGGAGATGGATGGCAGGAGAGAGATCACTTGATCATTGCCTGTTAGGTTCACTCCCTCTGGGGCACCTGGCATTGGCCACTGTCGGTAGACAGATACTGGGCTAGATGGACCTTTGGTCTGACCCGGTACAGCCCTTCTTATGTTCTTATGTTATGTTAAATCAAATATATTGATCCACTGTTATTTGCTGTACAAAAAGTAGGCTAAAATTGAGCAAGAAATGCTTCCCAGGGGTTATTAGGACTGGAATTGCTATTTTCAACAGCCATTGCCATTTTTTTTCTAGTTTTGTTTGTTTGAAAGGAAGACAGTGATATTGCACTGGCAGATTCCCCATAGAAACAAAGAATAATAAAGGCAGCTCAACTTTTCCTCATTTATGGAGGACAGTCTTATAATATGCATCCAGGTATCCTCCAATCACACAAGCTGAAAATTGTTCCATTTTACTGCAGTTCTGTAACCATGCGGGAACCAATCCTGTCTGTGCTCTGTGCACATCCAAAATTCCTGCTGAATGACCCATCCTGGGAGCGAGTTACCAGTGACCCAGGCCTGGGGCGGCAGGGGGTGTGTGGGTTGCGGAGCATTGGTGGGGGGGAAGGAGAGAGCCCAGATCTGGGGCAGCACAGGATGTGGGGGGGGGAGCCCAGGGCTGGAATGGCAGGGGGGTGTGGGTTGGGGGGGGGAAGAGCCCAGGGGTGGGGATGCAGGGGGATGCAGGTGTGGGGAGGCCCAGAGCTGCGGCGGCAGCGGGTGCAGGTTGGGGGGAGCCCAGGGCTCGGGCAGCAGGAGGGTGTGAGGGGGAGCCCAGGGCTGGGATGGGGGCAGCCAAAAATTTTTTTCCTTAGGGAGGCAAAAATCCTAGAGCCGACCCTGCCTCCACGCACTGTGAAGTAGGTAGGAGCGGATCATTATTATCCCTACTTGAAAGAGGGAGAAGCTGAGGCTGAGAAAGGAGAATTGACTTGTCTGAGGTCACACAGCCAGCCAGTGGCAGAGTTGGGAATAGGACCCAAGAGCCCTGATTTTCAAACTAACCATTGGACCTTGAATTTCAGACACTGAATGACCTGAATAAAATGCTCTCAGATGAGCTCCAGACCAACAACAGTGACAGTAATTATTCAGCAAGTATTTGAGGAGAACTGCAAGGTTAGAGAGAATCATGAACTCCTCAGAGACCATTAATGCAGAGAAGCAGCAAAATTCATCAAACACAGAACTGGTTCTGACTTATTTCCTTGGTCTTAAAAGAGAACAACAAGGATCTGAGTCTCCTCCCTGTCAATAACCCCCTGCTCAGCCAATCAGGGTAGAGACTGAGGGTTCTCACCACCGAGATCAAAGGATGGCCCAGGTCATTGGTGGGGATCACTGCTCAAGCACTATTTCAGCCCCACATTTTTGGGTGGACCTCCCACAGTGAGAGCTGCAGAGCACTCCCCCGCAACACACACACACACCCACACCCCTCTCCTGCTGCTTAACAGTATGTTTCTGCCTGGTTTTGAACCAGGGACCTTTTGCGTGTTAGGCTAACGTGATAACCACTACACTACAGAAACTCCATCTGCTTGGTTCTTGCTCACCCTAGCACAGACCGATGGACAAACCTAGAGAAAGTGGTGGCAGCCCTTCAATGGGCCAGCAGGCAGAGCAGAAGACTGGAGCCGGGGCTCAGGAAGTCGTCCTTACGTCGCCCTTGTGACTCCAGCTTGAGGGAGAGCTTCTTTTTCTTCCCCTTGCTGACAAAGAGCAAGAGAAGAATGAAAGGTCAGGTGGGCCAACTCGGTGCAGAAGCCTATGCTGCCTTTTCCTGCTGCATAGCCTGAAATGAGGGACTCGTGGCAGTTAAAGGCACTGCTGCACTTTCAGAAAACATCCCACCCGTGCACACAGGGGGACAGAAGAGCCTGTTAGTCTAGCACGCTCCCAACTGAACTACTTCAGCAGCTGCTCGGTTTCTTTTTGGCCTCCTGCTTTTCTGTCTGGGATGTTGTTATCAGCTGTGGCACAGAGAAAGGACGTCATTGCGAGCGGCCCATGAAGACAAGATTCACTTTTGCCTTCCTTGCTCGGCTTTACTTGCTTCCTCGCCCTATTCCTGCCTCAGTTCCTGGGTTACCTGAAGGTGACGGGGGGCCAGCAGTACCAGGAGGAAGTTGGGCAGCTAGACCCTGGTGGCAAAAGTCCTGCCGCCACTTGCCACCCCACTCTCTTCTCCCAGCGTCACATATTGGCCACCAGGGACTTGGGGCCCAGCAGCGCAACGGAAGGCAGTGGACAGAGCCACCCTCGCCTTCAAGCTCCGGCTCATTAAACCACATCTTCAGTCACTGATGGCTAATGAGAGACAGACATCGCTTTGCTATTTTAGCACTTGGAAATGCCATTGGTCAGTGATTGGATCCCTGTAATGCTGTTACAGAACAAAGGAAAATAGAATCTCAGTGTGACATACTATACCTTTGGGGGAGCGGCTGTAACCCCCATAATCCTCATTTTCATATCATTGAGATCTTACATATAGAGCATGACTTGTAAGGTATCAGGGAAAGGATATGATCTGCTGAAAGTCATTTCTCTACCCATAGATGTAGACCATGCATGCATATGAAGTTATGAGAATTGTGCAGTGTGGTTGTCACTGTGCTGTAAGGTGGGGGAGTCAGCCAAATATTAGATCCCCAGTGGCAACAGCAAGGAAAGTAACCAACACCCGGACAGGGTGTCAAACAACCCATCGACAGCCATTGTCCAGCAAGGGAGCTACAATGCAATGACTCACCTGCATGAGGACACCCCAGGGGAATTGCTCAGACTTGCTTGGAGAGACGCAGTGATGCTCACCTGACTCTGAAGAGGGGGCGGGAGGGGCAAAGCCATGAGGGAAGAAAGGACATGATAAAAGGAGAGACATTTGCCAGGCTTTATCTCTCTCTGTCACCTACATCTACAGACACCCCCACACCAAGCAACTGAAGCGCTGATGAAAGGGGAGAGCCTGGCTGAAAAGCCACCAGCCAGCCTGTGGTGAGAAGCATCTGAGTTTGTAAGGGTACTGAAAGGGTTAAGATCAGCTTGGAATTAAAAGCAATGAGGAGTCCGGTGGCACCTTAAGGACTAACAGATTTATTTGGGCATAAGCGTTCGTGGGTAAAAAGCCCACTTCTTCAGATGCATGGAGTGAAAATTGCAGATAGAGGCATAAATATAGATTGGAACATGAAGTGACGGGAGTTACTGTACAAGGGGAGAACCAGTGTTGAAGGCTAATTCAGTCAGGGTGGATGTGGTCCTCTCCCCATGATTGATGGGGAGGTGTCAATACCAAGAGAGGGAAAATTGCTTTTGTCGTGAGCCAGCTACTCCCAGTCCTTATTCAAGCTCAAATTAATGATGTTAAGTTTGCAAATCAATTGTAACTCTGCAATTTCTCTTTGAAGTCTGATTTTGAAGTTTTTTTGAATGGCTACTTTGAATTAGTGCGTGTAAAGGTGGTATTGACTCTACAAGTCCCATATGGTCTCGTGATCTGGATTCCTGGTTTTCACCCAGGTGGCCTGGGTTCAGTTCCCAGTGTGGGAACAATGCAGAGCTTTTCCTCAGAGGGGAGGCAGGAAATAGAAGGAATGGGAAGGGATCCTGCCAGCAGGGGAGTTGGACAGTGTTGGGAGGGGACCCCAGAAGTGGGGGTGGGGCAGTGGTCTGGGGGGAGATGAGGGAAGGATCCCAGCTCTGTGGGAAGTTGACATTCTGGAGAGCACAGGCCTGGCATGGGGGGTGGGAAGAGTGAGTGTGTCCCTCTAAACTCACCACCAGCAGGCTTGGAAGAATTATGTATTTGTTGGTAAATGTCAATTTCTGTGTAAACGCAGAACCCAATGGCAAAATCTTTCCATCGATAATAATCAAAACTAACAAATGGGCAAAGTAAGAAACATGTTGCTTGAGAACTTATCCTGTTCTAATCCTCTAGGGTTCCCTTTTGCCTTAGGCACCACCACGTGGGCATTTCATATCCCTCCTCATTTTCACACAGACACACAATTTCCTTTGCACAGATCCATGAACAGCAAAACCTCCCTGTGTCTATTGTCTGAGCCAGGGCATTCGATTCCATTGAAACCTTTTCTCCTGCAATGGCAAAGGTCAGACAGAGGGAATGCGTCCACCTTCCCCCTGGGAGTGAGATATTCACTCTCCTCTTCATGCTGCTGTTGTTATTCCATGAGTTATCAAGGATGGAATAAAAAGCTGAGTTTACTCCAGGGTGAGGAAAGAAAGGAGCCACCAATGCCCTCAAAAATCTCAATGCCCAGAGAAAACCTGCCTCTGTTATTGGACTCCCAGAGGTGCTGGTAATACAATGGGAAAAGGGACTGTCTGAATTGCCAAGGCAGGGAATGAACAATCTACAGCAACATCATTAACCACAAACACACTCTAGCCATGCTCCAGCCAGTAGGGAAATGGGCAGGAACTCTGGCTGTTCAGCCATGGCCACACGTACAGAGCTGCACAGCAGTGAGTGCGCTGGGGAAGCCGGTCTGAGCAAACAATTTGTAATGACCCTTCAGTGAGAACAGAACCAGAGTGTAGAAAGGCCCCTGTGTTAACTGGTTGTGGCTGAGGCCTTAAGTAGCTGGGCTAGAAAACCATGGGTGTCT